>NC_000076.6:9385542-9393042 GCF_000001635.26 Mus musculus | reverse complement strand
GCGTATTAGACATCCAGGTGGCCCCATGGCGAGCAGTCATGCCTTTCTTGTTTTCACTGAATAAGTTCCTATTGAGCTCAGTAGCTCCATGCATTGGACCAGGAAATTAGAGCAATTTTTAGTCTCTTTCTCCTCCTAACTACAACTCTCCCTTTATTGGACCCTACCCCTAGAGTACGGAGAAGTCTCCTCAATATCTAGTGTTAGTGGCATGTGACAATGCAGAATTGGGAGGAAACCCCATATAACAAATGTCTGGCAAAGTCCAGCTGGTTCCCCTTTTAATGGGCAGCATCAATCTTGGAGCCTTATGCTACAGAATATCCATCTAATGGTGTCTCAGCTATCTTACAATGCTCCCTCCAAAAAACGTTACAGGCTCCAGTACCAGCACATCGTGAAGATTAGGTGAGAATTAGTTTCTGTATTTTTGATTCAGTGTCTAGTCTCCTTATCTATTAAATGAACCGAGTGTAAGAAAAATGTTGACAACTCTTAAATTAAAATAACCCAAGCTCCTTTCTTGCTCATCATTCATATGTGTCATATTACATTCATAACTAGCACCATGCTGAAAGAATGTGCAATCGCCCCGTAGCAGACAGTCCAGGCCCATCATTATCCCATGATTATGGCTTTATCAGCTGTTACATGCCTTCTCATCTACCAGGACCATGCTGTGCATGCTGGCACATAGTTGTTCCTTTGGCATGTCTCAGAAGAGGCAACAGTGGCATTTGCAGTATTCTCAGTGGCTGCTCCCCATCCAAATAGCAGCTGCTGGGTAAGGGCTATTATTGATTCCAGGCATTTTCCACATACAAAAGCATCAGAGGGACTTGGAATGATCATGAGGCCGCTTATAGCTCAAACCCTAATCAGATCATCTCCCTCGATCAAAGAAGAGAGATGTAGCAAAATGAGGTGGGCTAAGGGAAGTGGAACAAGAGAATGCATTCAGAGTGTGTTTATGACAAGGGAAGCCCGAGAGGGAATGGGGATCGATTCATTTGTCAGAGTTTGAGAAGCCGGAGGCCATGGTTCGACCAACTTTAGGGTTTGGAAAGTTAAACAAATACAAGAGAGCATGAAAAAATTATGTCTTTTATGCTTATGTTAGAGGAAATAAGGGAGGGAGGATAGGGGCTAGTGAATTTACATGTTCCACATGTCAGTCTGGAATCATGAGAAGGATGAGCACGTATTATCAGCAACTTTCAGCAAGAGTAGAAGAGGATGTAATAGCAACTGTACTGTACCAGGAACAGGACAATCCTGGTCTTCAGATGTAGCCATGGTTTTTCTCCTCTGTCACCACCCTATAAATGAGTGTGTCTGAACTGATTTTAAAATCCCTGTATTCTGTGAACATGTTTGTAAATGTCATGAAGGCTCACAGGATAGGTTTCATCTCCAGAAAAGAAAATGTTTTAACTGGAGCCGGTCAACTTTTACCTGTTGAGTAGTCTAATAAGCTTTGGTTGAAGAAAATGTTCCTGGGATGCTAAAAAAGTTCTGAAACTATTGGAAAAGCAGATTTCCAACATCCTTCTCAGTGATAATACTCCAGCCTGTGCCCTGGTATTTATTAAGCTTTTAGAATGACACCCACTATTTTTAAAATATAATTATGAAAGCTCATGGCTAAAGTCAACCAATGTGTCTTGGGTATAAATGCAGACTCCTCTCATAAGATGCTAAGAGTATGGTCTGAGTGATTAGGAGATGTTAACTCTCAGCAAGCCATGGCTTTCCTTATAGACAAAAGCTTGGAATTTGGATACATATGAATATTTTGGCCACTTAAATTCTATAAACAATGAAATCTTTAAAACCCAAGGGAGCTATAAAAGATAAAATAGAATTTTCCATTGAAATAAAGCTCACTAGACATAGGAGAAAAAGGGCAAGTTAAGCTATCAAGATTCTGTCCCTTCAGTATGAAGACTGAGATCAGAGCTCCACACAGACTGAGTATGGTGAACACCAATTTATCTATTGATTCTAGAATGAAAGTTTTTACATTGGCACCAACTTTTCCTGCAAGATTAGGGAAATGAACGGAGGCCAAAGGGAAGAACTACTTTCTATGTGAAGCAGGCACTTAAGGGAGTCCCTGACACTCACAATCCTGATAAACCTACAGAAGTGAATGTAGTAGGTTGATTGGGCTCATGCCTCTGACAGTTTTCATGTGTGACCCAGCTGTGTGTGAAACAAGGAGAGGATACTTGTAGCTCTCAGATTCTGCCCCTCAGGCTGCTGTGTCTTTCTACAGCTTGGAGGCTAGTGGCCTCTAGTCTGCAAACAATGGAACTGCGCGGCATCAGTTTTATGTTTGGCCTTTTATTTACTCTGAGGAAGCAACGAGACACTTTCACATATATGAACATGTACATATATGCAAACATATGACAACATATGTTCATGCATATTCTAATGTGGCAACACATTCTGTTTTGCTTTTCTCTCCAAATGCTTTTAGCCATTTCGGACCAAAATTGGGACCTTTTTACTTCAGGTAAAGGTCAATATGAATTAATGACCACAGGTATGGAATTACCTGGGAGGTATTCATCCTGAAGGTTCTATCTGAGTAGAGAAAATGTTAGGGGTGGGAGGAGGCCGAGTCAAAAAGATAAAAAGCATCCCTGCCACACAGTAAGGGCCCTAGCTTGCTGTATTACAAATATGCTTGTTCTTTCAGAGGTGATAGATTATCATTGATGAATTCTAGATGTGAGGGAAAGACGGAGAACCTTTGTTTGAGGAGGTTGCCTCTGGAAGCTGTGTGGTGTGCAAACTATGTAGAAGAATGTGGCCAAAGAGATATGTTTGTTTCGGATGACTTCACACCAGAGAAGAGGAAGACAAGGGGAGCCTCACTTGCCAACAGTAAGACAGCAACAGGACTGACTGAAGGATGCAAGAATTTTCATGCTGTTTTCTATTCTTCCTCTTCTCAATAAACGACTTCCATTTATATTTCTATCTCATTAAGTAGTGAATGGATGGTGAGACGATTGGTGCATCTTCCTTATTGTCTACCATCCTACTTCATCTGCCTCCCTTTCACTCTGTGTGGAATTCACAGTTTTTTCTTCCTTGATATAAGGAGAGGGGGGAACGCAGTCCAGTTCCTTTAAAATGGAATAACTAATAGCTTATGAATGAGCTGAGTTTATTATTTTTTCACTAAGCCAGGATTTTCTATAATGAATTTTGTCAGGAGGATCTAATTAAACCATAATAACAGTCACTGAGAATAGCAACAGGAAATATGTTTAATTGGTTCTTGGTAGGCATTTTTTCGCTCATATTGTTGCTCATAACCTTTACAATACACTTGGCTCAATGGACATACGGTCTATATAGCAGAGAGTTATTGAAGTCATACACACTTCTGGACACAAAAGCTTTACCTCCTGGCACATGTAAAGGAATATAGGCTCCCGTGGAAATGTAAGAAATTCCCTCTTTTGATATGGTGTGAATAGGGTGTTAAGAATAAGTAGGTCTCACTAGATACACCTGGCCTGTATAAGAACAGTCATAAGGCTCAAGAGATGTTGAGACGGGAAAGTACAAATAACTTTTGTATTGAAATATGTTTATTATGGGCGTCTTGGAGGGGTTGGGATAAGAAAGGAGGTTTAAATACAATTTGATTTTGTTTTAGATATCTGTATATACATATATATGTATGTACATATGTATGTACACAAAATTCTCAAAAATTAAAAATATAGTCATTTTGACAGAAATATACTAATGTTACAATTAAGTTGAATAAGTTGTTAAACTTAAATGATTCCTCCCATCTCTGCTGCCTACCACACTTGCTCGTTTTAAACTCTCATTGGTAAATGTGGGTATCTGTGACTGCAGGGAGCAGAAAAGGAGATGCCTTCTCTCAGAAATCTGCTTATGTTATTAGCATTCTTCTGCCCCCCCCCCCCCCCCCGGCCTTGCTCTCACCTCCCTCCCTCTCTTCCTCTCTTCCTCTCTTCCTCCTCACATAACACCGCTCAGCTTAAGATGAAAAGACTTATTGGATTCTCTGCTGTCAATTGGACAAGTCCTCTCTGGGGTCCCTTCTGTCAAGATCCTCGGATTCCATTTGAATTTAAAACAGAACTGGAAGCTTGGGAGAGGAAACTGACTTGTGCTCTAAGAAACAAGAAAGAGTTGTTTTGAAAATATACTACAAGATCTTCATTCCTAAGGTGAGATAGGGGAATCAGTGGCCTCAGAAACTAGCACTCAGGACAGCATTTCTAAATAAGCCAATGAACTTCCAGATAAATTCATTCATTCACTCACTCATTCATTCATTCTTTTTCACTCAGTGGGTTAAGATTCTGAGGAGTCACAAAGCCACTGACATTGGGCTGCTAAACAAACCTCATTTCTTTGGGTAGAAGGGACATATATGGATACTTCCTTATTGTCAAGGACTAGATTATTAACCTCCTTTGTATTAAAATCTAGAAGTAATTATATACCAAATTTGTTGAAGAAGTTTTATTTGGGGCTTAAAAAAAAAAAAACCCTTTAATATTTCAGTAAAATCTTGATTGCCAGCTCGAGTGATATAGTAGAGAAAGCTGTGAGAAATAATTAGATCAAAGCTGTAGTTGATGAAAATAACTGCACCTTTTAAACATACTTCCACGTCTGTTTTATACTCTAATATATAAAACGTGAAGTTGCATTGTGAGGTAGAGTCAGGAGCATTGGGAGTCCAGGGTCTTCCTCAGCTACAGAGGGAGGAGTTTGGCACCAGCCTAGTCTACATAAGACTCAAAGCAAACCACACAAGCCAAAAAGCAAATTTAATAGTCCTTTAAGTATTTTCCCTCAGTTTTCTGAATACATTTCAAATCCTAATTGTAATGTTCATCATGGTCTCTGTTATTAGAAACAGTAGTGATTGAGAATTTCCTTGTATAATTATGTAGGCTGAAAATTGTTTTAAGGATGGAGATATTTTTAAAAGCCATATGGATTTTTGTCTTTTTATGTGTACTTAACTCCAGTGATTTTAGTGACTAAAACATATCTAGAAGCAGCCTCCCCCAGTGTTCCACATCATAAAGCTGTCCTGACCATCCGGCCCTCTCTCAAGTGCCTGTGGCATTCATCATATCTGGTCTCATAGCTTCTTGACACCTCCAGAGCAATGAAGGCTTTTCCATACCACACACACGTGTGAGTGAGTGTGTGTGTGTGTGTGTGTGTGTGTGTGTGTGTGTGTTCACACCAGCGAGAGCTGTTTCCTTTAAGATCTTCTTTTGCTTTCCTTCACTGGAGAATACACATCATACTTAACATTAACTTAACACTACCAATTCCTCATCCATAAAACATTTCTCCCCCAAATATGAAGAAAGAAAAAAACAACAATACTGTAGTACCCTAGTCACTGGCCTCACTTTATTGACAATATTGACAATATTTATTTATTCTCAGATAGTAGTTGCTCAAATGTTAAGTCTTAGAATGGCAGTTTTGGAAATAAAGTCATTGCAATTTTTAAATTGTAGAATAATTTTTTTCTTAATTTTCTGGGGGAAAAACTCAAACTTTGTAGCCTTCAAATCCTCTGAAACTGAAATCCCACTCCTGGACACCACGTGGTCACAGTTCCCCCAGTGGCACTTGGAAACAAGGTAATAACTTGGCTCTATTCCCTCTCTCCAGCCTCGTCCGCTCCGTGCTGCTCACTGCTGCTGAGCCACACTGTGTTGCCTCTCACCCTCTTAGATTCTTTCCTGTATCTACGACCAATGTACAGGAAAGCCCCATTTCATCTGTACTGCATGACGCCTACTTGGAACTAAATGCTCACAAGAAATCTCCGAAGTGTGTCTGTTGCATAATTAATTACGCCAAATAATTCTAAATGTGGGAAACTAAGAGAAATTATGAATTTGGGTAGATTGAGTGAGTTCATCACAAGTAAGTATTTTAGACAAAACGATTAGCAATTACCATGATAAACTCTTCTGATGCTGCATCTCGCCATGATTGATGAGAAGGTGCTGGGAACGAACTCTCATTGACTGTGCAAGTCTTGATTGTCTACTCAGTGCTCAGGGCTTGGGGGAGAAGTTTTGCAGAGCATTCACTTGTCAGTTCTGTGTCATAAACCTTGTGGTTTACAGTTTTATTATCGTTCTAATGAAGTGCCTAAAACGACACCATTCTGTGTTTACAAACATGGCTTTAACGTAATTTTTAAAATTGAAACTACATTTCCATGTCTCCGAAGTTGAATCTAGTAATCAGCCCCACTCTTACAAATATTCTTGGTCCAGAGAACATATTTTCTGCTGAGCACTGTGAAATTTAATTCAGAAGTGCTTTATTGATGCTTCGTTTTTCTGACCTTTCCAGTCCTGTGTTGGTGACATATTGGTCCTCTGTCTCCAGTGCTTTGAGAATCTAATAGATAGGATGGAATGGGTCAGATAATGAAAGTCCCTGGTACATTAACTTTCAATTTCATGAGTGTCTGAATATTGCAGAGAAGATGAATAGCGAGACTTCCTTTGCTTTTACATTTTAACATTTATAAGCTAGTTAAATTTTCCTTGTATTATCAGCAGCTGAGCCCTACTCTACAATATTAACACACATTTGTATTTTTGAACAGTGGCATAAACGTTTAAAATAATTTATAAAGCTCAGAGCCGACAACTTACAAATGCATGTTTCTAAAAGAGATGAATAAATAGTGCGTTCATTTCCCGTGAATCATGGCATATGCTGTGCTCGTGGGACGGCTCCTTCTGCATTCCTCTTTGTTTTACTGACACACAAGGTGCATTAGGGTTGAGAAGTCAGTCCTATGACTGATGTGGTAGTGAATGGTTAAAAATCACCCATGCGAGCTGTGTTTTTGGTGGGAAGACATAGTAGAGTTCTTCCTGAAAACATTATGGGAAGTGTAGTGGTTTAAAAGAATCTATGCAAACAGAATACTATTTGGGATGAAGCTAAAAGGCACCAGAATGCTAAGACCCGGAGTGGATGGTGAGGACAGAGATGAAGAGGCACAGGGCTGGCCAGACTCTGTTATGTGAACTTGTTCACATTCTCCAGGGCTTTTTTCTAGGCGTTACATCATCTTCTCTCCTTATTCCATCTTCTGTGGTCTTTCAGATTAGGATAGTCCAGCTAAAAGTCCTGTGCTGAGTCTCCAGGTGGGAAGCTGCAGTTGAGATCTGTGACTGTGGTCTAAGTGAGAACTGTAGTCCTTGGTTGGACTCAATGGAAAGTGACGTGTATACATCACTGGCATGCCGCAGTTGTGTAGTTAAATGTATAACATATATGGCCTTATATTTTGACATACATGAAGAATGATTTGGCTGACCTTGAGAAAGATAAGCCTGTGATGTTTGGATTGGTTTTGCTGTCTTGTTCCTTCAAGACTCTGTCAGACTCCTGGTTCTGATTGCAGGCTGTCTCATACTGACAGCCATCCATTCACAA
>NC_000076.6:9225542-9380542 GCF_000001635.26 Mus musculus | reverse complement strand
GGCCAAACCCTTTGTCTAAAGTTTCCTTTGAAATGTATTTTTAGGCTTCCCAATAGATAGGTTTCTTGGATTGCTGAGATGATTAGTCACTCACATACTTAGCCACTGAAGACTCTAAACGCAAACTGCAAAATTAGACTATCAGCAGATAAAGGAAAGAAACAGAACCACTTCCCCCCTGGGTGGGGTAGCCTTCCTTCTTGCTGCCTTTATTTTTAGCTACTGCCTCAAAATGCTCACAGTACTATGGACCACTCAGTATATAGTATTTCATCACACACACACACACACACACACACACACACACACACACACACACCCCTATAGATAACTATACACACACACATATATATGTATAGATAAATATATATAAATATATAACTGTGTATATATAGTTAAAGGAGAATGTGTAGGTAGGTAATACTTGCATCATTCCATAGACTAACAAAGAGTTTAGGGTTCTTACAAACAGGAATTTGAAAGAGAAATACTAGTGACTCATAAGCCCTAGAGGAATGAATTTACACTAATGTAGATGAGAAGAGGTTTACAACTGCAGGATGATTAAGAAAGAGATGTGTGTTGAAAACAGAGAGGTTCCGCCAAACGTAGAAGTAAAATACAGCAGTGTTTTGAGATTAGCAGAGGACCTAGTAAGGTCTAAGTGTGTGGGGTTTGGAATCAGCTATCCTTTTGTGTCCGACTCTTGGACCAATTACTTGCCCATTTATTCACCAAAATATGGTGGTACAATTTGTGTACAGAATGCTCTCCACAGGTTGATGTGTTAAGCTCTTCATACACAACTGTGGTGCTATTTTGGGAAGCTGTGGCAACTGTGGGCAGTGGGACCTTCCTGAATGGAATAGGTGGCCAGGAAGTGCCTCTGAAGGATATTTTATCTCTGATCTCTTGCTATGTATCCCCTGGATGCCACAAGGTGATTTCTCTTGCTTTGCCCTTCCCCTGCAAATCTTTCTGTTTTATCACTGGCAAAACAGCAAAGGACCAGGAGACTACAGGCTGAAGCCTGCCCAGGAGTCAAAGCACACCTTCTCACCTTCACATTGTTTTTCTCAGCTGACTTCCACAGAAATGAACAGCAAAGCCCTGTGGTACATCTGGTGACATTGTAAGAGTTGGCCAAGACTATGCATGCACATTATTACAGAATGTTGCCTAAATCCTGGTGGTCTGAGAGAATAGCCTACTACTCCTGACACTGCAGCAAATCCTCTCAGACTTCCACTTTTTGTCCCTTGCTGCCCTTTTTCTGAGTTGTAGCAGTCAAACTGACTTTCCAGGAGTAAAACTTCCCCAATCAAAGATTTGTGCAAAAGCCTGAGACTTGATATATCCCAAGGATAGCAGATAAGGGATGAGATGTACCTTGGGCCAGACTTGAATGACGATTCTTAGTAAACTACTGATATGGGTATATGGGGAATAGACAGCAACTCTTCAAACATCAGTGGACTGATTTTTGTGTGAGTACAGAAACAACCCAGGCCAATGACTACAGCATGTGTGATAGCCAGGGCAACAAGGTATCAAGGTTGAAAACAAGACCATCTTGAGATTCAGTATAATTATCATGGCTGGGCCACCGTCTCCAACACTTTTATACACATATAGCAAAAAATCCATACGTTTTTCTGTTCTCGTTCAGATGGTACAAACTATGAGATATCATTGGCAGTTCTTTCAACCTTACAGCTCCCACCCACCTATGAAGTCTTTCCACCCAGGTCTACTCCAAAACTTCTCTGCTCTATTGTCTATGTGCTCAGCACCTCCCCAAACTGAGCTTGAAAGAAATAACATTCTGGTTTTTGTTTTTCATTATTCTAAGAGTCAAGCTTTGGATTTAGGAGAAAAAAAAAACAACAACAACAACAAAAATCAAAGGTGTCTAACAAACAGAATCCTATCTACAGCAAATCAGAATTTAAAATACACCACTGTGTAAAATACATCTTTAAAAACAGTGCAGTGTGTGGGGCTACAGACATAGCTCAGTGGCAAAGCACTTGCCTGGCGCATGATATTATGGGTTCAGCCCCTAAAACCCAAAGAAAAATAAAAATATGTTTTTTAGTTTTCAAATTTGTAATATGTTTACAGAGACCTTTATATCGGGATAGATTCAGTGGCCAATTTATAACAAGGAAAACGTGCGTGTTCTCCTCCTATTCTTATAAATCATGTCTTTGAGTAGATTATCATTCCTTGCGTAGAAAAGACCAGCATGATACTCCAGAATGTGTGTATTTTATCTTATGGTTCTAGGGATATGTAATCTCTGCCCTCGAGTTTTTATAGGGAAAATCGGGGCAGAAGTAAACTGTATGAAACACCTACTGTGTGCCCACAGGCACTTGGCAGATTGGCCTCCCATTTGACCCTTGCAAATGTCAAATAAGGGAGGTATGATTATGCGTGCTGTAAAAGAATAAAAGAAGAAGAAAGCAGAGCTCAGATGTATTCACTAACTTGCTTAAGAAAACGTGACAGAGCAAAGAGGGGAGCCAGGCCTCTGATGTGCGGCCCACCCATTTCCACCGTGTGAGTTCTGATGTTTAATTTTTCAAAAATACGTGTTCCCTTTCGTTATGAGCTTTAACACTCATCAAAGGAAATGTCTGTTTATGTAAATTTCCTGCACTGATAGACAGAGTGATTATTTATAGCCTGTTGACATTTGCTGAGTTTTCCGTTCACATTTACATTAGCCTGACATCCCCCAAGAGAAGGCTTGGAAATGTTTTGATGGCATGTCAGAAATTTCTAAATGTATAGTCACTGATTCATTCCACAAACATCCTTTGAATGTATACTATGTTCAGGGCACAGGGCTTGGGTGAAAACATGCAATATCTTACTTGTGCAGCTCTGTAGACCATCCACTGCAGGGTGATCCCCCATTCTTAAGGGTCTGTTCTAGCAGAGGCTCAAGGGCCCATGTGACTGTGTGGAGTGATTTTCCTGTGAGCACCAGGCATACAGTTAGTGACCCAAACGAGACAGTTGGGAGCTGAGAAAGAGAAGAACTGAAAGGGAGGATAAAAGTGGAGTTAAAGAAATTGGGGAAACAGAATAACAACAACAGCACATCTTTAAATAGTCCTTCGCCTATGTAGTGAAATAGGAGAAGAGTGTGGAAGAGGATTTAAGAGTTATGCCTGCTGTTCTGGGAATGTTTAATCCCATGCTCATGACTTAAAGCGGATTCTTTCAACACTGCATTCAGTCAAGGGCCTTGGCCATGCCAGGCAGGGGTTCTGTCACTGAACCATGTCCCTAATTTTTTTTTTAAGTTTTAATTTTGAGACAGAGTTTTTACTGAATTGCTCATGCTGGTATCGAACTCACTCTGTAGCCCAGACTGGCCTTGAATTTCCAATGTCCTTGCCTCAGCCTCCTGAGGTTGTAGGTCTGAGCCCATCACTCCAGATACACTTTAATTCCTTGAAATCCAGTTTGCTAACTGGTAAAATACAGGCATTGATAGTTCTCTCAAATATGATACTAAGAATATGGCTTTTTTTTAAAAGTCACGTATAAATGCTAGAACAATACAGCTATTGGTACTTTCTAGAAACTTTCTTTGATATTTTAACAACCTTGGAAATGAGCAGAAGGCAGTGCACAGTGAAATGGACAGAGTGCTTGGCTGATGCTGGCCTGGGAGGCAATGTGGAACTGGGAGGAGGAAGAGCTTGCCATAGAAATGGAGGAAGGGCTAGAAGGTGGAAGAGGAGCCTGGCTTGTAAACGAGAAAAGGAAGAGAAGTTTACAGCACAGTTCAAGACAAGACAGGGAAAAGCATCCTCATCAGAACCTAAGAGGCCACCAAACAACAGGGAGACACAGGAGCTTTTTGGTTTTGGATTTTGTTCTGTCTTTATTTCTGCCTCACTATCTGCCTTCATTATCGCCAGATGACTGTTCTCTTGCTATGAGAAACCATTTGGTCTGACTTTATTTAAGGTTTGATTATCCTGGCTCAGTACTCACCATTCAAAGTTCCCTAACTCACTTTGAATAAACTCAGAGCATCAAAGACCATTTTTCTACCTGAGCCACCCAGGAAAAAAATAAATAGATTAAATAAATAAATAAATAAATATGTAAAACCATGGAAGGTGTTTTATTTTTGGTTCCTAAAGATCAGGTTTAAAGCAGTCTTGAGGAGGATTAAATCAAGCTAGATGTTGAGCTTGCATTTAATACAATGGGAGCTTGGTTGCCTTTTCCCTATTCACATTAGTTTAGACCCAGAGGATATTTATTAAACAAAGAGCAGCAAAAGAAACTAATGTTAAGGGGAGAAATTGCTTTTCCTGCACGGCAGTCCAACCTGTTTTTAAATTAGCAGAAGCAAGTGTTAATATGAAACCTTCTGACCACTAATCACATTTTCCTTTGCTTTGTTGGAAAGTCACAGCAATCCATATTAGCATTTCACACTAGTTAGGAGTGCAGGACAAGTAGTCCAGGGAGACTGTTCTGGGTGAGCTCCAGGGAGGGAGAGGTGATGTGGGCAGGAAGGTTCCCTGGGAGAAGCAGCTCAGTAGGCAATTTCGTGTAGAAGCTAAAAAGGCCCCCCCCCCCTTTTTTGACAGCAATTCAAAAATAAAGCAGAAAAGACAATGAACAGGGCTCCACACCGAGGCTGGGTTATAGTTTACTCAGGTACTGACACAAAATCAATGTCGCCACCACCTATTGATGATTTATTCCAGTAATTACTCTTGAACCTATAACTAAAATGCTGTCAAAACAGGACAACCTTGTGCTGCTAAACACTTGTGCTTTCTTCTTTCAGTAGATTAATTTACATGTAATAATGGAAACGGCACAGATCCCTGATACTGACCAGTCAGCAATCCAGCGCGGGCTTTGGAGAACAGGAAGGAGAAATTAACGGTCACTTGGAAACACCTTTCACTGTGTAGCTCAGGAGCAGGCAGCACAGGGAGTCATTTCCTGATTAGTTCTGGTTCAAACTGATGGGTGTTGGAGGAAAATCTGCAAGTGCAGGACCTAGCATCCTTTCTCCCCAGAGTAGAATCCCGTGGCTCACAGAGGGTCTTAGCTATTGCCTGCTGCAACCCTCCCCAGTGGGCTCCCTGGAAAGGCTTTCAAACATTTGCAGAATTTTCTAGATAAGGAAAAGTGTTTCCTTAGTAAGCAGCAGAGGACCATTTATAAAGAGCTGATATTTAATGCACGTTTGTGATTTATGTGAATAAACAGTTATGTTAGGGATAAGCTGTGTGGTATCTGTCAGTGGATCATGGCTTTCCTATCTCTGGAACCATATGGAACAAACCCATTCTTACTTCTAAATTAGGGATTCTTAACATGGGATCTTGAAACTGGATGGGATGGGGGAAGGTATTTATTTTCAGTAACATTTTTCAAAACTTTAGCATGTGTTTTGACTATAAATGTAGCTGAGAAGGATAGTGGTACCTACTTTACCTGTGACTTTGGGAGCAGTGTGAATTATGCTTTTCATTGAATTTATTTGGTATTTTTCTTATCTTGAAGGAGGTTTCTGTACCCATTACTTTACGATTTGATCATAGTCATTACTCTACTGTAGTTATTTACTGTCATATTTACTCTATACTCTACTGTATTATTTGCTGAGTTGAAATATCACCATGTCCATTTTGTATGTGTGAGTGTATGTTGTGGTATACATGCATATATATGTAAAGATGTGCATGCATATACGTGTAGAGACCAGAGATTGATGCCCAGGGTCATCTTCAATTTCTTTCGCTTCATTTTTTGGGGATGGAATCCCCGTTAAACATGGAGTTCAGTGATTCAGCAACATCATTTGGATCCTCCTGTGTCCCAGCACTGGGACTATAGGCAGATTCTGCCACAAACAGCTTTTACATAGCTGTTGGGGATCTGAACTCAAGACATCATGCAAGTATCAACTGAGCCACCTTTCTAGCTAGCAGAGTGGTTTTTAAAGAGAAAAAAATAATAACAACAATTTCAATAAACTTGGCTTTATTTCAGATCTTATTTTATGCTTCAAATATTTTAATAACTTTGTACAAAATTAATTCAAAGATCTAAATGGAAAACCTGAGATATAAAATATGTAGGAAAAAATATTCAGTATCTAGGGTTTGGTGACATTATTTAAAATGACATTGAAGTCATCTATCAAAGGAATGGTTAAGTTGGACTGCACTGAAATTAAAAATCTTTATTCTATGTAACACTTGGCAAGAGGATAAAAAGTAAATCATAAAATAGAAAAATCATTGTTAATTTAATATCTGAAAAAGCACTGTTGCTAGACAATATAAAAAACTCCAAAATGTCAAGAATTGATAAAAAAAAAAACCAGCAAAACTACACAATAAATTGCACCAAAAACATATAAATGACAAATAAGCACTATAAATGATGTCCACCTCACCACTCAAATTGTAAATGAAGTCCACAGTGTGATCTACAACACACTGACTGAAGTGACTGAGAATTCGGGGCAGTGAGCAGTACCTGGTGGGATGGCAGATGCAGGAGGATAGAGCACTCCTGCAGGGCTGTCAGGAGGGTCCAGGTCAACCACTCTGCAAAGCAACTCAACTGCTCCTTACATAACTAAATATGCGTGCGGTTGTTTAACCCTACCTAACAAGGCGCTTTTAGGCAATTCCCAGGTTTTCATAATATAGAAGTAAACATAGGGAAAGTCTGGAAAGTGGAATATAAACTTCCTTCCAGATGGATGGATGGATGGATGGATGGATGGATGGATGGAGACATAAATAGATTTGCAACTTCCGGTCAACCTAAAATTATTTCAAAGTAGAACACTTTTTTAAATTAGGTATTTATTTCATTTACATTTCCAATGCTATCCCAAAAGTCCCCCATACGCTTCCCCTCCCCACTCCCCCCCCCACTCCCACTTCTTGGCCCTGGCGTTCCCCTGTACTGAGGCATATAAAGTTTGCATGACCAACGGGCCTCTCTTTCCACTGATGGCTGACTAGGCCATCTTCTGATACATATGCAGCTAGAGACACGAGCTCTGGAGGGTACTGGTTAGTTCATATTGTTGTTCCACCTATAGGGTTGCAGATCCCTTTAGCTCCTTGGTTACTTTCTCTAGCTCCTCCATTGGGGGCCCTGTGATCCATCCAATAGCTGACTTTGAGCATCCACTTCTGTGTTTGCTAGGCCCCGACATAGTCTCACAAGAGACAGCTATATCAGGGTCCTTTCAGCAAAATCTTGTTAGTGTATGCAATGGTGTCAGCGTTTGGAAGCTGATTATGGGATGGATCCCTGGATATGGTAGTCTCTAGATGGTCCATCCTTTCGTCTCAGCTCCAAACTTTGTCTCTGTAACTCCTTCCAAGGGTGTTTTGTTCCCAATTCTAAGAAGGGGCAAAGTGTCCACACTTTGGTCTTCGTTCTTCTTGAGTTTCATGTGTTTTGCAAATTGTATCTTGTATCTTGGGTATTCTAAGTTTCTGGGCTAATATCCACTTATCAGTGAGTAGAACACTTTTTAACTGGCAAAAATAATATGGCATATGAGATAAATTAGTCAGTGAAATGCTTACCTCACAAAGCATGGGAACCTAAATTCAATCTCCAGCTCCTACATTCAACAAACAAATAAACAAAACAAACGAACAAACAACAACCCAGGTATGGCAGCATGCATCGGTAATCTCAGCACTGGGAAGGCTGAGTCAGGTGGGCCCCTGAAGCTCATTGGCTGGCCAGCCTTGCTGAATTGATGAGCTTCAAGTCGAGTGAGAGACCCTGCCTTAAAAAATAAGTTGGAGAGAGACTAAGAACACGGAATACCAACATCCAGCTTCTATATGCCCAAATACACATATACATACATACCTTCAAAATACATGCACAGATCCACATGAACAGTTATAAACACTGCACATCTCTTTTACATAACTTAAAAATCTCTACGATGGTTTATTTTGACAAGTCAAAGATGTGTTCTGCTTTATATATTCTAATATGTTACATTTTAGTGATGAATACAAGCAAATCATCCCTTAATATATAATAACTTTTAAAAACTACTTCATATTGAAAAGCGATCTTTAAAGTCTTAAGAAAAATGTCCCATGTAATAGTTAGAAAGAAGTAAAATGTTATTGAGTACAGAAGATAGTGTGTCAAATTTTCTTTCTTTTATTTCCTCTGGATGTTGTCTGATATAAGTAAATATCAGAGATGAGTACTTTGCTCATTGCTTGTTCTGAGATTTCTCGAGTGTGTGTGTGTGTGTATGTGTGATACGCACACACACACACACACACACACACACACACATATATACATATATATATCATATATATGATGACTCCAAATGATGACTTATGCACAAGGGTTTTGATTTATTCCAAAGCAACATCCAAGGTCATATTTTAGTACTCTTAGAATTGTATTATGTCGGCACTAAAGTGCTTAATGGAAGTTGAGTATTATTTTTTTCATATCCTGATTTAGCACTTACAGTGGGTTATTGCTGATCTATGCAACTTTAGAATTAATTGTGCTAATTAGTCCAAGGCAAGCCTACATGTGTGAGAAAAGATGACATTGTATGTTAACTTGGTGCTGAAAGCCTGTTCCCAGCCAGTATCTCCAGAAAAAGAACACAGCCCATCGCTGGAGGCTTTTGTCCAGGCAAAGGCTAGACCCAGGCTGGAGATAAGGGTCAACCCAGGCATGATTTAACATTTGATATTCTGTGTGGCATTTAAAGACAATATCTACATTGCAGCTGTCAAATTTTAGTGAGGTTCTAAACATAGTGGTAAAGGCATTTATTGAAAAAAAAAGATATATTTTAGGTAACAAGGTGTGTGGGAAAGAAAATGAGGAAGGAAACAGAATGGCAGGAGGCAGTCTGATATGCGTGGTATGTCTGTGCAGAAGCATTAGTGAGTTTATTTACATTTCACCTGGCATTTCTTCATTTTATGCAAAACCTCAGAGTGACTTAGAATGTCAGGACAACCATTGGAAGAATATGGGATCTTGAGAAAACATGTGGGCCAACCCAGCAAACTTCATGTTTTCTGGCTTTGAATGAGCAGTGAGACATACAATGTACTTATTACAGGTTAGTTAAATGATACCACACTGGGGCACTGATCATAGATACAAATTCACCCCAGATACATAGATACAAATTAACACACACACAATTTGGTAGATAGACAGATAGATAGATAGATAATAGATAGATGGATTAGATAGATAGATAGATAGATAGATAGATAGATAGATAGATAGATAGATAGATAGATAATAGACATATGGACATATACATGCATACACATATATGTCTATGTGATATACACATATATCTATGCATGCACACATATATTTGTGTGCATATACAACCCTAATGTACACATATATTTAACCACATAAATGTATGAAATGTAGGACTTGCTAAAGATGAAAACTGGGTTTTTGTTTTTGTTTTTTGTCAAATTAGGCAGTCACTGCCTATATTTAAAATTAAACTTGTTTTTACTATAGAAAATAAAATTACATGTGAGACTATTTTTAGATGAACTTATTAAAAATACACTCTTTATTAAGATTTGTTTTAATTAATGGATGTGTGTGTGTGTGTGTGTGTGTGTGTGTTACACATGAGCACAGTGTCTTGAAAAGGTCAGAAGAGGACACCAGATCCCCTGGGACTGGAGTTACAGGCAGTTGTGAGCCATCATATGGTTGCTAGGAACTGAACTCCAGTCCTCTGGGAAAAAAAAGCCAGTAGTTTTAACTGAACCACCTCTCCAGCTCCCTTATAAGAACTTTTAATTATAGAAAGTTACTATTTCAGTAATAACAACAAAAATACCATAGCAATTCATTTTTAGCTCGTAAGTCCCTTGCAATAAGGAAAGAAAGATGCCTGTTGGTGACTTAATCATGGATTCAGTTTGAATTTGTTTTTTTGGTTTTTTATAAAATTATGCTGTAGTTTGAATTTCAGTCCATTTCACTGAATCATCTTGAGAGACAATATTATCTGGAAAGCAGATCTTCAAGCTGTGGGCCCATGTAGCATGCACATAACGAGAAATAACGATATTCTGCATCACGGGATCAACTCTCCTGTATCTGAAATCTAGATATTTATTTCCCATCTACTCTGAAAAGAAGATATCTGGACCAGACACTTTCCCAAGTACATCTAGTCACGTTCAAGGAATGATCTAGCCTTACATTATTTTATTTAAATTTTTAATATTTACTTATTATTATTAGTCTCTCTGTGTGTGCTGTGTGTGTGCATAGGTACCCGTGAAGGCTGAAAAACAACTTTTGGAAACTGATCTTCTTTTTCTATGTCGGAACATAAAGATCAGTCTTGGGCTACCAGGCTTTCATGGAAAGCAATTTTAACCACTGAGCCATCTGGTTGACCCCGATGTCTAGCTGTTGTTGGGGAGGATAGTCGTTATTCTGAAACTCCTAAGAATTAAATAACATCAGCTCTACCCCCTTTGCCGATCCAACGAGCCACGTGAGTTTGACTATCCCAATACAGTGTATAGAGAAAAGAAAACCCAGATTTTTGTATTACAAAAGCTTCACTTGAGTTATGTAGCGAAAGAAATAACCATGTCAACATGTAGATATGTTTCCAAATTATGGTGAAGTATCATGTGTATGTGTCTATTCTCCTGTATAAAACCAACAGTTTCAAAATATAGTCTCTAGTCAAATGGCATTTGTCTAATATTATAAAACTCCCAATGTACTATACACATTCCAGTACTATATTTTCATATATAACAGCAGTTGCCTTGGAAAGGCCTGAAATTTATAGGGAAATATAATAACCATTTTTACAGTTCATAAATATTGTCAATGTTCGTGATGTGCAATAGTTATTTATCTAGCACACAGAGATACAGTGCTCCTTTGTATCTGCTTTTGCATCCTATAGATTTACTGTGTATGTGTACACCATACATTATAATTTGAGGTAACTTACGGTGTCTGTGGATTTTATAAGTCAGTAATATAAACAATGATTCCAGGAAAACTTTAAAATATGACTAATTACAAGTGTTACTCTCTTTTTACTTAGTTGTAATGAGAGGAATCCTTGAAACTCTGAAAATAATTTTGTGTTCTTTTAAATGTACTTTGCACACTATATTGTAGACACATGCCTAGTATTTTCAGTAAATTCTTGGTACCCCATTCCCAAAACCATAATATTCCACCTAAAGAGGAGCTAGTTATCTAGAAGCTGTACCTTTAAGACGGAATTGAAATATGTAAAAATGACAAAATCTGAAAGTGATGATACTTCACAATAAGTTGAGAACCATGTTTTAATTGAAAACTCCCCACAGAAGTCACTTCACACTCTTTTCATTTTTCCTGGCGATTTTATCACTATGACACAAAACAAAAGAGCAGTCCTCAGAATGAACAATGGAGACAACCAGCCTCTTACATTTAAAATTCTGATAAGGTGATAGGCAAAAACTAACTCTTGTCCTGAATCAATACACTGCTGTTTCTGTTGGTGCAGGCCCACCCCACATTTCCACATTCTCATTAATTCATATTATATTATAGCTAATGTAAATAATTTTATGAAATATTTTAAATGTAAGAAATATGTATAGCATTTACTCTTCTTATATATGTGCATGTGTGTGGGTGCACACACCAGTGCATTTGTCCATGGAAGCTGAAATTCAGCATTTTGTTGCTTTCTGCCTTATATTTTAAGAAAGGGTCTCTCATTGAACCTGAAATTCACTAGCATGGTTAGAAAGATTTACCTTTCGGGGACCCACCCTGTTCTCTTTGTGCTGAGATTACATGCCAATCTGGAGATTTGAACTCAGATTCTTGTGTTTAAACACCAAACACTTTACCTGCTGAGCCGTCTTGACAGCCCAACATCTACACTTCTTGTGGATGTTTAAAACCTTCTTTCATCTTTCTTGTCTCTTCATTTAATGAGAAAGATGACTCCCTTCTGGTTCACTGGTCAAGAGTTTATAAATCAAGGAGGACATAGAGCCTAATGTTGAGTTCAAAGTTTGTTAGAGTATGCTGATTCTGATGTCTCTTTTGGCAGCCTTCTAAAGCATGGACAGATTTAAAGCAAAGCTCTCTGACAACTCAAAGCTGCTCAAGCCAGTGGGATACATCAATGCCTTGCACAGCAAATTTCTTTCATGGTCCTTTTGCTCCCAGTCTTTGTAGTAGGACTGCCCCTACCCCTGGTACGGATTCTAAGAAGCAGCTGCTTTTCAAAGGAGAGCGAAAGCTCTGTAAAGAATGTTAGGTGTAATAACCTCTTTGCCAGACACACTTAGGAGACCTCTTAGGAAGTCAAATCCCGGAATGTGAGCCTGTGGGCACAGCACAAGGTTCCATAAACACCAATCATGAAGCAACTAGGTGTAATTTCCTCCACCACCGATTGAGAACGCTTGTCAAACTATCCTTGATATATTAGCAAAAAGGCAGCTATGGTATAGTTTCTAAAGAGAATTTCCCTACCTTACTGTGTAACTCTTAATTTAAGAGAGAGAGAGAGAGAGAGAGAGAGAGAGACACTCATGTACCCTAAGCTAACCTCATATAGCAAGGGTGACTTTGAACTTCTGATCCTCCTGACTCACAGATCCGAGTGCTGGGATTCCAAGCATATACTACCATAACCAGTTTACACGATTCAAACTCTGGGTTTCATTCATTCTGGGCAAAGCACCCTACTATTGAGCTACATCCCCAGCTTTGCATTTTCTTTTTTATTAACGTGCTGTAATTGGATATATTAATGATGCTCACTGTATTTCCATGTATACATATATGCCCTTGTCAGATGTAAAATAGGTTGAATTAAGAGGAGTAGAAAGATTCTTAATTGACACCATTAGTGTAGCCAAGAACCTGTGGCCAGACACATCATAGGCCCTAGGTGAACCCAGTGCTAAATAGACAGAGTATTAAAGTGACTCCTAATGACATCACTATACCCATCAACTGATAGATATATCAGCACTCACCAGAGAAACTTTCTATTGCAGTAGATGCTGACTAACAGTAAGACTCACAACTGGACAAAAGAGAGACAACTGAATGCTTAGCCCTAAATGGGATTTCCATATCATACTCCCTCCTACCAGGACTCAAGAATCTTTACAGCGGAGAAGGCTGAAAGATTGTACAAGCTACAGCTGGTGGACAACTACAAAGAAACTGCTTTCCAGACACCACAGGGCAGTTAAACAAGTCTCACAACAGTTGTGACATCATGCACAAGACCTGGGCAAACTAGAGCTAGACAAAAATCCCCACAGGATGTCCCACATCTAACTGAAGGGCTATTGACAGTTGACAGCTGCTGAGATAGACAAGATTCATTTTCTTTAAAAGTATAGGTCTGGTAGGTTAACCACACTCCAGTGAATGGTCTCACACTTAAAAGTATATAGAAAACAAAACTGGCATCCTACATTCTTAATAATGATGCTAAAAGGCCACAAAGAAAAGACCAAAGAGTAGATCTGGCAGGAATTAAGGGAGAGGAGGTCAAGGGGACCAAGTGTATTGTATGGTATTCTCAAAGAATGTAAGTATTTATTTAAAGAGAATTATAAAGTTCCAGAATGCATTAATTATGTGTTTTGTGTGTAGATAAATGTGTTCATGAGTGTGAAACCATACATGTGGAGGGCAGAGTTCAATGTAGAATGCCTTTTTCATCTACTCTCCTCCTTTTTTTGGACATGACTTCTCACTGACCCTAGAACTCACTGATTTGGATAGAACAGGTGGCTAGGAAGCCCCATGGAGCCCACCATCTCTCTCTCCTCAGCACTGAGGTTACAGGTGCCTGCCACTCCACTCACCATGTGAGTGCTGGCATCCAAACCCAGGTCGTCATGCTTTCCTGCCCAGTGGATTACTATCTAGGCCATTTTCCTAGCCTATTGGTTTTTGTATAAAATAACTTAACTCTTGGAGATCATGAGAATTGTTTTATGTATCAGTTACAGTTTCCTTCCAAAAGTCTCCTCCATTAATTTTCTACCAAAGACAAACTTTGCTTTCTCAGTAGTCCATCCTAACGTCTCTGACCTTTGAAGTTATCATTGTGGACTTATTATGATTAGGAAATTTTTCCATGCAACAATTCCTTTTAAGTTGAACAAAAATAATGTCACCCAATTGTCATTAATAACATTTACTATTAGGAACAAAAAGTACAAGTCCATATCAAAACTATTCTACATGTTCTTAAGATGCATTCTGTTATTGCTTTGGTTTTTTTTTCCAAAATCAATTCTCATTTCTACTGAATAGGTTAATTGTTTAAAAATACTCATTAAGGGCCTATTCCACAACATGCATTATTCTGACTGAGAATAATGAGTCTAGGTACTGCTATATATTTTAAAACTCTCTAGTAATTCTAGCATGTGGCTCATGTTGAAAACTCACTGCTCAGGAGACCTGAGTGTGAGAGGAGCGTGGGAAGCATTAACAGGGTAGGTTGCTTTTGAGAAGTTATGACCACAGCTCACAGAAGGTACCTGGTCCCAGTGATCTCGGGAGCTAGATAGGACTGAGCCTGGTCATTCCTTGAAAGGAGAATAGATCTGGAGAGAATAGACATTCCCAGAGGGCTTGCAGAGTAGGGAGAGTGGTGGATGAGAAGTACCACGAAGCTCTAACATAATCAACCTTGATAGAACTAGACCATCAACTCCCTGGAAGTTTGTAAAAAGGAAATGAGGAGTCAGGAAGGGCTGGCTAGAACTGCACACAAAAGAAACCTTCAAACCATGGGAAGAGTTGGGCTTCAGTCATCTGGCCAGAGAGAAACATGTCTTTAATATTCAACGATAGTAACTATGGTATGATGTGACCAGTATTTGAAAGGGTAAAGTGTGTATAGAATGTGCATTCAAGACTAAGTACCTTTTATTGGCCAGCTTAGTATCACAGAGGAACCCGATGATGACAGATATCACTGCCCCAGAGCCACTCTCTCCACTCCACCCAGCATCTCTAGATACACATGTTCACTCATTCATTCATTCATTCATTCATTCATTCATTTTTCACACTCCCTCTGACTATGTAATCCAGGCTGGTGTCTACTGACCCTCATGCCCTAGTACTGTAGATATTTCCCACCATGCCTAGATTGACTTATTTTTAAATGCTGTGAGCAATGTTCATAAATATCATGGTAGTTTTATGTCCAGAGAGTAAAAATAATTTCCTTGATTCACAAGCATTGAAACAACTAAATCATCAGTACTAAAGACACAAAGATGGAAAGCATTGAAGGAGCTGAAGGGGTTTGCAACCCAATAAGAAGAACAGCAATATTAATCAACCAGAGCTCCCAGGGGCTAATCTACCAAACAAGGAACCCTTGGTCCTGTGAAGGCTCAATGCTCCATTGTAGGGGAATGAGAGGGCAGGGAGTCAGGAGTAGGTAGGTGGGTGGGGCACACCCTTATAGAAGCAGGAGGAAGGGGATGGGTTAGGAGGCTTCTGGGGAGGAAATTGGGAAAGGGGATAACATTTGAAATGTAAATAAATAAAATAACCAAGAAAAAAGAAAAAATAAAGAAATAAAGATGGGAAATCATGAAGATAACATTTATTACTAAGTACCTCAATGGATCTGAATAAACTCCTCAGTGGCTGTACTCGCTCTCTTTGACTCACAATGGAAATGTACAAGAAACATAACAGGTTGAAAAGACACAGTTACTCACTTGAATTAGTAGAGTACAGGTTTTTACTATCATACAGTACACAGCACACATTCACTTAGAATTCATAAAATAAATTTGAAAAACCTAAGTAAGTAATGAAGGCTTCAGGGAGGTGAAACATTTTGTTTTGCTCCTAAAGGATTTTCAATAACTATTTGATCAGTACTACTACACTTTACTTTGTAGATACCCTAGCTATACTTTGCCTAAGTACAGAAAGAGGTCCCAAGGGTGAATGAATTTCACTCAGGAGGGGAAATATCATAGTCACTGGAGGTGGTTGGAGGAAGGGAACTAGGTGGGAGAGGGATGGTAGGTAGGGGACCAGGAGAGGGAAGCAGGTATAGGGAGACCAAGGGAAGAAAGGGCTAGGTGAGTGAATAAATGCTGACAAAGGGGTCAGGACACATCTCTGTGATGTGGCAGAGACCTGAGATAAACTTTAAAAATATTTAAAGGTGGGGGGGCATTGCGGGAGGGATGGCTCAGCAGTTAGCAGCACCTGCTGCTATTGCAGTGGACCTGGGTTCAACTCTCACCACCATATCAGGCAGCTCATGATCACTTGTAGCTCCAGTTCTAGGGTGTCTGATGTCTCTTCTGGCCTGCGCAGACAGCCAGGCAACACATATACATAGAAATAAGAATACATTTTAAATTTTTGAGGCATAGAAATTATGAAAACGACAGGACACTACTGAGAGAAAATAACCTAAATATAAGTGCTTGGATTTGTGGGTCAGATTTTTAAAACGTTAGCTCTTCTCAGGTTGACAGATAAAATGTAGTACAACCACTTTGGGAAATAGTCTGGTAATTTCTTTCAAAAGTTAAACACACCTATCATTTGACCTAGCCATTCTCCTCTAAACGGCCAGTCCTAGATGCGGTTTCCGAGCCACAGAAGGTAAAGCCGGACCGCTAAAGCTTAGGTTAGGAAATACCCACCTCCCTGCTGGTTCCCATTTTACAACTACACTGCCAGAGAATAAAACGTGGTCTTTTCAGTGATCTTCTCCAGGATGTTTTCCAAACCCACCCCTGCTGAATAAATTGAGTAGTAGCAGCAAGTGCTTCCACAACATTCTCTATTAATGAGAATTAAGAGGCAGTGATTAGCTGCTTCTTCTTTCCCACCCAGCTTCACTCTAATTTCTGCAGGGTGGAGGGAGATGGCAAAAGAGAGAGATAAATGGGAGCCCACAGAGTGATTCTTACCAAGAGATTTCAGCACTGGAGAATAAAACAGAGCTACTACGCAGTGGTACCAACCACCACAAGGAACATGACAGAAGTGGGTCAGATGGCAGAATCCCAGAATTCCTAGTCACCAGCTACACAAGCTCATATCAACCACTTGGTTCACCTATGTTTAACACATCTGTGGCTTTCGCACGTTCAGTTTCTTAGACCCTACTTCTAAAGTTACCGCTAAGTTTCTTGTATTTAAGTTATGTCGTTTGTGAATGAGAATGGACTTTAAACCTCAAAGTAGCTTGGTTCCTGTTTTTACTACTTAAAGTAACTTTAGTAGAAATTGGTCCTATAGACAGGATTGATGGTATATCTTATACTCAGCAATATGTATAGTAAAGGCTAATTATATATAATGAATTTTATATTATGACAATATATTTGTATTTACTATCATTGTTACTAATAACATATAATATATGATATATATTATATATCATTTATTTAGAATTTGTTATGTGTTATATATTATATTATTAATTTTCATTGATGTGCACAGCACATTATGATTATGATATCACAACCCCTGTTTTGGCCAAGCAAACCACAAGCCAAATACCTGGGATGTAACTTTTGACATGTAGAGCTCTCTAGACTCATCTAAGTACCTTTCTCAGCTCTGTTCTGACTCTCCCCATCCCTATGACTAAGTGAATCTTTCATGCAGTCTACTCTCAGGCTTTCTAGCCTTGCTGGCTAATAAAGCAATGGCCTTTTGGCAGAATTCAGAGGTGGTCTTGTTCAAGTGAGAGAGTAGTAGTTACAGATTGAAAGGGATACACAGACCCCTCCCCCTCCCCCACCTGCTTCTTACTGTGGTGTTGGCCATATGGGTATTTCAGAAATGAGTTTGCATCCAAGTTGCCTGGCCAAGTTGCCATTGGTCAGTTGGCAACATTGTGCTAACAATTCAAATTCAGATTTTTTTAATTGACACCCCCCTAGTGGTTATTTTAGCTTTTGAGCCCTCTTCAAACATTTATCTCTGTTGCCATGCATCTTCTTCCGTTGCTATGTTTAAAGCCTTTAAGAAGGATTGTTTGATTTGAGCACTATTTTTTTTTTCAATTCATTGTGTTGTTTTAGGGGCACTGGAGGCACCTAATCCTCCTCTAGTAGATTTATGAAGCCCCCAGATTTCATGTACTTGTAAATGCTTCCAAAGTAATTATGCAAACAAGGGCTTTAGCAGTGGGAGATAATCAATTCTCAAAAATAATACATTGCCTATCGTGTAACATTAACGATAGATTCAGGATTCCGGCACCTAGAGAAGCAATTCCCATCAGCTCCACGGCGTACTTAATCAATCCTCAATGATGCTTTGGAAATATTTCATCACAAGTAAAAACTAAACTCACTAAGTCTTATAAATTGGTCAAAACTTGTGGTTAGGAAAGTCCACTCACTAAGAACTTTCTGTATTCCACAATGATGGTGAGCACAGAGCGTTTTCTTGGTAATTCACAGGTAATATCCACTGGAAGAGAGAACCATTTGCCAGATGCAACTCTTTGGCACTATAGCTGTGAACCATATAGTAAAACATCCTTCTTAGAATTTACATTCCACTGGGAGGAAAATCAATAGTAAAATGGAAAATTTTAATAAAATTAGTAAAACGGAACCTTGTAGTTCTTGGATCAAGAAGGAAAAACAGAAGCAAAGGGAGCGAACCTCAATCTGCCTGGGGAGAGCTCACTAAGAAGTTGACACAGGAGGGGAGCAGCCTTGTGTCTGATGCAGTTATTCAGGTGTGGCTCTAGGATGGGCATCCTACCAGCAAGCTCCTGAGGTCTGCTGGGAGAATTCTCTTTGCCCTCCAGCTACAGTCTGAGCTGCAGGCACAGAGAGAAACATTCACTACCTAGCTTCTAAGAACCCTTGTCATTGGTAAGAACTGAACTTTCTGGCTTGCTTGCTTCCCATGGAGCTGAAAAAATTTTAATATGCATGTTCTGTGGTTTGAATATGAACTCCAAAAGTTCATGTGTGAGGAACACAATTCCCCAAAACTAATACGTTGTAAGTGGGGTTTCAGGAGGTAACTGGAATTGGAGAAGGCTATAAAGTTTAACTCTTCCCTTACTGCAGTATTGGTGGCTTTGTAACAGGTAAAGAGACCTGAATTAGCACATGTACTATCTCCCTAGAACACTCTCATTCACTTCTTCATGCTATGATATTGCAAGAAGACCCTTCCTGATGTCACATAGGTACCAAGCTTTCCCAGCTTCTACAAAGTGAAAATGATTTTGCTGTTGCTGCAGAAAATGGAATAAGATATCCACAAAAGAAAGAAAGAAAGAAAGAAAGAAAGAAAGAAAGAAAGAAAGAAAGAAAGAAAGAAAGAAAGAAAGAGGGAGAGGGAGGGAGGGGGAGAGGGAGGGAGGGAGGGAGGAAGAGGGAGGGAGGGAGGAAGAGGGAGGGAGGGAGGAAGGGAGGAAGGAAGGAAGGAAGGAAGGAAGGAAGGAAGGAAGGAAGGAAGGAAGGAAGGAAAGAAGGAAGGAACCTACAAAGAGAAGCAAAACACAGACTAAAACCAAATTTCTCTTGGACAACCTCTGCTTCCTCATGGTGAAGTGATATTGATTGTCTGACACAGCTTTATTGAAATACTGATGCCTCTTGTTGGCAGAAAGCTGCTTATAAGTAAAGAAGCCTTAAGGATGTTAACTTGGTGGCTTCCTGTTACACAAAGATACACAGACAACACATCAGTGGCTAAAAGACAACACAGTTATCCCATTTTGAAATAAATTTCATGAATATTCATTTACCTTTGGCTTTTGCTAATGGCTGCCCAACAAGAGAATCAATGTTGATAATTAATCAATAGCACAACACACTGGAAAGCATGTTTTCATTAGGGCCCTGTCTATCCCCCAGTGTCCATTCTCATGGCTTTGTTCCCACATTCTAATTAGCTCTAGTTTTCTTTATATATTCTTGGTTTCTTTACAAAACTGCTAATAGTTTAACTCCAGCACTCAGCTACTGAAATGTAAGATAGTGACATTAAGAACCAAGTAACAGTTGTGTCTGGTTATATGTAAATATAGTTGATATGATTTATATCAAGCACTAATAAGAAAATTTTCCATAATGAAAGTTAGCTGTCATATTTGTTTTAAGTTGTATGCGTGTGTGCATGTGTGTGTGCATGCATGTGTGTGTGTGTGTGCGCGCGCACATGTGTGTGTATGCAAGTGTATGGGATCTCATATGTATGCATGTATATGTGGGAATCAGAGGCCAATGCTGAATGTCTTCCTCTACTACTCCCTATTTTATTTTATTTTATTTTTTTATTTTTTTATTTATTGATGCTGAATCTCACTGAATCTGGAACTTCCTGATAAAGCAGGACTAGTTGGCTAGTGGCTCCCAGAATCCTTCAGTCTCTGACTTCCCAGATCTAGAATTGAAGACTACATCTGGTTGTTACATGGGTTCTGGGTCAGGCTCAGATTCTCCTGCTTGCACAGCAACTGCTTCACCAATCAAGCCATCTCTCCAGGTCCCTATTCAAAAAATAATTTAACATAACATTTTGCTGTCCTAGAGGTGCCCTGAAAAGAAAAAAATACACAGTGGGATTAAAAAAGATAACACCTTATTATCTCATAAATTTTGAGCTCTAGAAATATGAAGCCAAGATCAGGTCATATTATCCAAGACACTAGATGTTGGGGTATGCTGTGTAATGTTGTGTCTCTGTGTTTCCTCACCTTCCTACGGCATTCTCTGATTGGCTTTAATAAATCTGATGGTCAATTAGCTGGGCAGGAAGTGGAAGGTGAGACTTCCTGTGAGGGGAGAAAGGAACTCTGGGGAAAAAAAAAGAGGAAGACCTTTTGCCAGGACATATGAGAAGTGATGGGCATGACTATGGATATAGAAGGTATAGCAGACCACATGGCTGGATGGGGGCTAGGTGGTTGGGTTAACTTAGATGAGCTAGTTAAGAGTCTTCCCAGCTAGGCCTACGATGTGAAATGTTAAACGGTCTCTGTGATTCTTGGGAGAACTAGCTGGTTAAGGAAAAATTGCCTCCATATTAATCTCCAGTATTAATTAATTGGTTAATTAATGTATATGGAATTATAATCATTTTAATCTACAGGATTCTTTCCGGATTTATCTGTTCTTCTGGTAGTTGTTAGAACTCCTTTTCATTGTTTGGCTTCTAGATGCATCCATCCACTCACCACACACTGTGTCTTTGTCATCCTCCCTAGATGTTCTGTCTTCTCTCCCACCTTATAAATATACCTGTAATGTTAAACTAGCCCCAAAGCTAATCCTGCATAGCTTAATTTAAATTAAAATATACCCACAAGAATTGTACTTGCATATTAGGGACACAACATACATTTGTGAAGACACAATTCCACTCCAAACAATTAGCATCTTAGATAATGATCCTATTTATAAAAAACTGTTACAAGGATTTTAGTTAGTGTTATTTTATTTTATTTTATTTTACTGCATTACAGAAATCAATCTTCATGCAAGTATGTAATATACTTGGAACATGCCTTCTGTCTTAGGGTTTTACTGCTGTGAACAGACACCATGATCAAGGCAAGTCTTATAAAAAACAATATTTAATTGGGGCTGGCTTACAGGATCAGAGGTTCAGTCCATTATCATCAAGGTAGGAGCATGGCAGCATCTAGACAGGCATGGCACAGGCAGAGCTGAGAGTTCTCTGTCTTCATCCAAAGGCTACTAGTGGAAGACTGACTTCCAGGCAACTAGGGTGAGGGTCTTAAGCCCACAATTGGTACCAACATAGTGGGGTACTCCTGTGACAACCTGACCATGTTTTGGGGAGGACTATGGAAGGACTTTGGAACTTTGGGCCAAAAGATCTATTCGGTATTAAGAGCTCTGTGAGATATTGTGTAGGAGCTTGGAAGATAATGATGAGAACAGTGCAGAAAGTGGAGGCCTGGCTTGTGAAATTTCAGAGGGAAAATTAAAGACTCTTTTCAGGGCCATTGCTATTTTGGATTGTGAAGATTCTGTGGTTCTGGTTAGCTGGGGCTGAAGAATCAGCTGGGATTAACTAGATATCAGAACTACTAAAGTGAAACCTTTGCATTACTGGGTCTATTGATGCTAGTTAGCTGGAGCTAAGAAATTAGCAGTGATTAAGAAGAGACCAGCATCATTGAGGTAACATCTTCTGCGAAGTGTTTTCTGAGAGCACAGAGGCTGTGTTCCAGAGATAGCCAAGGTTGTACCTTGTGCTATGGCTGTACTTAGTAATGTGTAAGAGTCACCCAGGTGGTACTGGTTTTGAAGGCATGAAGGGGTCACATAGAACAACTGAGGCTCAGCACTGTGAGAGGCCATGGAAGGCCATTGGCACAGCCTTTGATGGCCCAGGACTGAAGGGTTCATGCAAAGGAGTTGAGGCTTGGCACCATGAAGAGAGCCTATGAGAGGCTATTGTTGAAGCCAAGTTACAGTGAAAGTCAGTATAGCATTTTGGAGATGCCAGTACCATGAGATGACCAGCAAGAACAGCAGCAGCAGTGGAGTACAGGCAGCTGAATCCTAGAAGACAAGGTGTGTGCTACAAAGGGCATGGCTGGCGAAGTGACCCAAGCCCTTGGATCATGAGTTGGATCCCAGATATTGGATGGTTGGAGATTGATTTTTGCTTTTGATTGTGACTGTGCCCTGATATTCTTCCCTCTTGAAGGAAGAGAGAATTTTAGTGGAGCCCACAGTTAAAATACTTTGAATTTTAAAAGATATTGGACATTTTAAAGGGATTGAACTTTAATATACAAGACTGTGGGACTTTTAAAATTATTTACATCTTGGGGATGAAAAAGAAACTAAGGGTTGAGGCTTATTAGTGATGTGTTTGTGTGTCAAGTTGACAAGGGGTCAATTGTACTGGCTAATTTTGTGTCAACTTGACACACAGCTGGAGTTATCACAGAGAAAGTAGCTTCATTTTGGGAAATGCCTCCATGAGATCCAGTTGTAAGGCATTTTCTCAATTAGTGATCAAGGGGGTAGGTCCCCTTGTGGGTGGTGCCATCTCTGGGCTGGTAGTCTTGGTTCTATAAGAGAGCAGGCTGAGCAAGCCAGGGGAAGCAAGCCAGTAAAGAACATCCCTCCATGGCTTCTACATCAGCTCCTGCTTCCGGACCTGCTTGAGTTCCAGTCCTGACTTCCTTTGGTGATGAACAGCAGTATGGAATTGTAAGCTGAATAAACCCTTTCCTCCAACTGCTTCTTGGTCATGATGTTTGTGCAGGAATAGAAACCCTGACTAAGACAACCCCCTTCATAGCCTGCTACCTTTCTTTTTTTTTTCAAATTCTTAAAGGACTAAATGCTTGAAGATGGCACACATAGATATTCACAAAGATAATTGTTTAGTTTGAAAGCCTTCAATTCTGAGGAAAGTTTGTGCTTGTTTGAATGGTCAAGAAGTCACAAGTGCCAGCATCAGATTTGAGGGCCAATATGCCTCTAGTTGGTTTTAGCTATAGTTGTACTTTGGACAAACTGGAAAACAAGAGCCTTCCATAAGTACCAGAAGTTGCCCAGCACAGGCTATCAAGAGTGTTGTGAGATTGCTTTTCTCAATAAACCATCCATAATGACTTACTGTCTTTCTTTGTTGAATCTTCAACTTTAAAATGAGTGTGCAAATATATGATTTCAAACGAATGAAAATCATTTGAATGAGTTAATTCATAGCTTTACTTCTCAATATAATGTAATAATTAAGAGGAAACACAAGAACGTAGGTAACAGTTAAGAACTTGAAACTTCTGTATGTGTTTGCAAACGTTGACATTTCTCTTCTCAATGGTACACTCAATACTTACAGCAGGAATGAGGTGTCTGCCTTTGTGGCTGACAGTATTTTTTTTTTTTTTTGGATGAAAACAAAAATATACCTAAAAGCGAAGCTTCTGGAAAAAACATTTGTTCTTCTGTGTCTTGTATCACTCCTCAAACTGGACCTTGGCCTCCGCCTGGCCTTGCGTTTCAAAGCTGGGTTCCTGATCACTTTCTTGTTGACAGCAGTCTTGTCCAAGGAAATATCCACAGACAACCTTGTGGGCATGAGGTGGTTGTAGTTATAAACTTTCACAGGTTTGTAACTTCTTTGTTTCTTCTTGCCCATGGCAACTGTCACTTCCAGCCACCAGGGCATGGCTGTAATGGTGGTCTGAGGTGCCATTGTCAATGTTCTTCACAATGATGGCTTTGCGTCCAGAGTAGAATCCAGCCAGGACAAGCACCACTTTCCTGGGTTTCATGAACTTGCACATTTCAACAGCAAGGAGAGGGCAGAAAGGAAAGAAGGACACTTAGAGTAACAGTATAAATTGTATCTCTATTCCACCCTTTGTTTCCACTCAAGCAGTACATAGAGCAACTAGAGCATTTTCTGGGACCGGGAAAAAAGTTCAGCCATACAGCACTCAAGGAACACGTGGGAAGCTCTGGTTCATGTTCTCAGCAAACAAACTTAAGTGGGAAAGTGAATGAAGGGATGCTATATCTGCACTGGGAATGCTGTGCACATGTATAGAAATTCACACCAAACCCTACTAATGCCTACAACTAACACAGCTCAGCAAAAAATTAGACGTATGAAAGGAATGAAAACTCCCTCTCCATTTCTGTAGGTGGCTATCATTATTTCTAGAAGTTGACCTGACCAGTCACAACCTTAGCTCTTCCTCCTCACTGCCCAACATATCTGTCTATACTCATAGATCCAACTGAAAAAATGGCCAACGCTTTTTGCTTTAACTCTGAACTTGTGATTCTCAGAGACTGCATCAAGCATTCTTGTTTCTTGTAACCAAGCAAAACAATCGATTCCCATGAAACTGTGGGGAGTTTCTGTAGGAAACATGGACATGGTGGCCTGAGTCTTAGCCTGAACTTTCCTCTTAGGGTTCACTACTAAACCCTGACTATCCTACTCATAATCTGCCCTTTAGACCCAACGGAAAATAGTCTAAAATAAGTCCTCTGCAGCACGTTCTCTCAAGGGTGCCTGTTCTGTGAACTTGGGAATGTTGCTTCCTGGTTCTATTACAGCAGCTATTCCTCAATGTCAGTTGAGTGCAGAATAGCTCAATAGAGCACACAGTCCTGCTTGCAAACATACCTGCACTTCAGGACAGAGATAACAGCTCAGAAGGAAGAGGTCTGGCATAGATCCTTGATGCAGGCTCTCAGAGCATCCTTTGTAGTCCCTAGGTTTTTCTTTCTTAATACAGAATTGTTGAGAAAAGACACCCTAAAGCCATTACATATTGCATACAAACTAGATAAGAGATGGGTTTGGCTGCTTGTTATTATATATGCAAAAGTGATTTCATATTATCTGGGTACTCTGGAGAATTGGACTACTCGAAGTAAGTTTTTATTGCTATTTTCTCTTGAAAATGTGCCTGGCACCTGTCAGATACGTGGAAGAAAACCAAACTCATGCTGGCATTTCACTTTCAAGATCCAGTGGTGCCAAGGAATCCTATTCTTGGACAACTTCTACTTTCCTATAAATAATCATTCCTTTCCAGGAAGGATCATCATCTTTGTTTTCCCTTCATTTCTTTAGTTTTCCAAAAATGTATATTTTCTAACAAGATAAAAGGTTCTGGCAAGGTATTGGAATATCTACCCACCTCCCTCTGCATCTGGCATCTCAGAAATCTTGCTTACACCCTGGAACCTGGGGTGAGGTTTCCAGACCTAGATGTGAGGGACGAACAGTTGCTCACTATTCAGGATTTATTTTCTGATATCAAATATAGTCATATAACAAATTTACCCTAAAATAAATGTAGCATTTTTATGTTATCAAATTGAGCTCACATGTGAAGGTAAATATTAAACAACATTTTATGGTAAGCAAAATTCATAACTCTATTTTATTGCCACTCTTTAGAACAGTCTCTTTGAGACTGCAAACATGAAATTGCCTGGTCGTGTGTTTTTCCATAAAGTGGTATATGCTGCCTAGAATGGAGCTCTTCCTGGTCAGTTCTATTCTGACTTAAAGGGGAAATACCCATATAGAAATTTCCCGTGGTACTGAATATACTTGTGACCATCAGCCTTAGCTGTGAAGAGAATTCCCAAAAGCACTCTGTAGTTTAGGGACCACACCACGTAGTAGAGATGAGGAGATGAGATCAGGTCCCAGTCTATTTTAAGTGATTTCTCCTTACAACCTGACCTGAGTAAGGGACCTACGTCTCTAAGTCTAACCACAACACTACTTGAAATCTGTGTTGACTGAACATTTTTCAAACCTTTCCCACATTCTCTGAACTAATTTTGAATTTCAGCAAGCCAAGTTTGTGTGGCCCCCCACAAATATCACTTTTAAAATTTCTTCATGTTAGTAAAGAAGAACTATTAGGGGAGGGGCTATCCCAATTAAAAACTCCTCTCAGGTTTATTACAACTGCCTTGATCTATGTTTGATTATTTTCTCATGGCTATGTTAAAGGCAGTTGGAGGAAGCATTTCTCTTGGCTCACAGTTTGAAGGTTTACAGTCCACCATGGCAAGGAGCTATGGCACAGGGAGTATGAGGTGGCTGGTCACATCCATCCACAGCAAAGAAACAGAGGACATGAATATCACTGCTCACCTCACTCTCCCCTTCTTGTCCATCTTGGTTGATGATAGAGAGAGTTATTGAAAAACACTCTCATTTTGGCTCTTCCTGGCCCAGTTAAACTTCTCAAGAAACGTCCTCTAAGACAAACCCAGAGACATGTCTCCTAAGTGATCACAAATTCAGTTCAATAAAGATTAACAATAAAGATTAATTATTGCCATTCTACCCCTTGACAACTTGGCACCCTGACATCTAAGCCTTAACCTTCCACCCTTGACTCTTAAAAATCACATGTTCAACTCCTAATGTAAAATGCAAGCATCCCAACTTCAAAGGTGCCCATAGTTTTAATAGTGTCAACATAATTCAAAAATCAAGTCTCTTCTAATACTGAAGGCAATCTCTTAACTCTTGAGTTTCTGTAAAAATAAAAAACTAAGTTACATGTTTTCAACATACAACAACCTTAAACATTCACATTTGGAAAGATCAGGCCAAGATAAAACTGAAAACAAGGAAGTCCTTATTGATGAAAACCCCGCTCCCTAGGCTCCTTGTTTGCTATCCAGGGCTTGTGATTGGATCATCTGTGGTCTGGTGAAGTTGGATAGCACTGCCCCTCTAGCTCAGGCACATACAGCCCATGTAAGGCCTAGGGAAAACTCTACTTGATACCTGAACATTCCTTAGTAGATCTAAGGTCCTGATGCAGACAACTCTCAGGATTCCTTGCTAAAATCTGTACTCATATTTGCAACTTCACACAGTGGCTTGTAAGGGTCTCCTTGCAATAAATTTCATCTGGCACACGATCCAAGGCCTCGGTGGCTTTCCAAAACTTTACTATCAGCTTTTGTGACTACCACGGAGGTGAAACTTACAAGTCCAGCTCCTGTTTTGAAATTGTAGTCAATTTCAATCCCCATCTTTCTCAGCTATAGTTGCCTCTGTTCATCTTGGCATCTGAACCTTGGCCAAACACTTCCCTGGGAAGTCATTTTTGAGCAGGAAAACCTCTCAGAGCCATTCTCAGTTGTGGTTTTCTCAAATGAATTTTCAGATGTTGGAGCTTTCAATACAAATGTTCTTGCCCTCTGTTTACCTTTCCTCTTGTACAGAATACAAGATTATTCTTCAACGGCCCTGATGTCCACAAGAAAGAGTTGCATTCTTCTCACCCGTTACTCCCAACTTGATTATGAGCCTTTCACCAAACTGTACACTTTCCATATCTCCCTGTTCCTTCTACCCCCAGCCCCCACTGTAGATCAGACTAAGGGCAGTGAGCAGTAGCCATGGCACAGTCTAGCTATTATGCCATCTTGTCATTTCCTCTACTAAACAACTCAGTCACTTAATTTTGAAATGGTTACTCGGGTTCTAAAAATGTGGGCAGAATTCTGTTGTTTGTATTGTTTTATCCAGATTATAATATGAATAGCTTCTCTGGTCCAATTCCCAGTAAAACATCTATTATCCTCTATAGTCTTGAAAGCACAGTCCTTACCATCTTCCCTGGCATCTGTATTCTGATCAACTACACTCCTACAACAAAGAGCCCATGGGACTCTGCTCTCAGCAAAGCCTCACACTGTTCCACATTATTCCCATAAACCAATTCCAAAGACCTATCGACTACAGGGCTACTTAGTCACAGCGACACTTCTCTTCTTGGCTCTAGTTTTGTATATTAACTGATCTTCTGGTTGCTTTGACAAACAAAACAACTAAGGGACAGTGTGGGAAAATCATGACATGTCTCCATTAGAGATGTACAGAGAGGAGAGATATAAATGCTAGTTAATGATGTTCAACTCACTTTCTCCTCTTACCCTGTCCATTCAACCTGGGATATCAGCCTATGAGATGGTGCCCACATGCAGGATGGGTTTTCTTTCCTCCATTAAGCCTATTCTATTCTAAACCCAGTCAATGAAGATTGACAGTCATAATATATGAGTAGATACGACCATAAGTCATAGAAGAATCACAAAACACCTAATATCTACTTAGAGAGCACATCACATTGCCTCAGATGATGAAGTAAAGCAAAAAGATTTTATCGCCTATTATAAAATCCACTGAAGCAAAAACTTAAGAAGCCAGTTGTTTATTAGGGAGTTGTAAAAGGGAGTTAAGGATAAAGTTGTGCAATAATTTTTTCACCCTCTCGTTTCCTTCTTTATGGCATTTTTCTTCTGTATGGAGATTTATGGGTAGCCCATATGTCATCGTGCAGAAGATGGGGGTCTTACCTGTGACTGTTCCCCCGTCACTATCATCTGAGCTGCACAACTTCCCTTCCAGCCATTAGGCTTCATCTGTCATTGCTAGTAGACAAGTAGCCACCTCCTTGTATCCTGCCAGTGTCCACTTTGATTTCTCTCTTCCTTTAAAGGGTTTTACACAGAAATCTGCCACCCAACAGCATAAACATCATTGTCTCCCACGCATGCTGACTTACTTGAAATTCCTCTGCCTGGAGGAATATCCTCTCGTCTTTCATGCTAAAAAACTTGCAGGGGGGAGAAAAAAGTCAATTTCACTGTTGGAGAATTCTTAAGAGAAAAAAAAATGGCCCCTATGTGCTCTTGAAGTGGATGGCATGACTTTTTAACAAAGCTTTCCCTGTTTTCTTTTAAGACTATTCTAAATATTAAGGGATGGTTTTGTTAATAAATAAATGCAGTTGTTGAGCCTGGTATTTGTGCTATATCTCTGAATGGGGCTTTATATTGTAATGCCCATTAAAGCATCAGAAATAGGATGTATTTTCCATAAAGTTTTTTTTTTTGTTGCAAGATAACAAAATCCCATGTTTAAAAGAAACAAGGCCTATTTAGTCAGAGACCCAGAACGAAATCTTGTTGCAATTGAAGAAAGCCTAATTTTACTTTATTTAATTAATCTACTTATTTTATTTTGTGAACATAAAATAAAGCTGGATATTAAAACTTTTCGAATTATATAATTCTTTATAAAACAACTAGGCACAGTCCTGGAAGAAAGATGGATACTTACAAATTTCATTGCATCTCATGTGTCCAGTCCAAATATTTCCAACCTGATCATCCCAAGGTGCATTTTCCATCGCTGCCTGCTCCCTATGGCTGATAATGTATAGCCAAGGAAGAAATGCTCCCGAGATAAAGCATTGAGAAAAACAACTTTAAAATAGGTTTCTTTACTGCAGGATTTTTTCCGTCTTTACTATGTTAATATGTATCATAAGAGTAAATACCTCTCCTGGGCACATATCCAGAAGATGTCCAAACCGGTAAGAAGGACACATGCTCCACTATGTTCATAGCAGCCTTATTTATAATAGCCAGAAGCTGGAAAAAACCCAGATGTCCCTCAACAGAGGAATGGATACAGAAAATGTGGTACATTTACACAATGGAGTACTACTCAGCTATTAAAAAGAATGAATTTATGAAATTCCTAGGCAAATGGATGGACCTGGAGGGCATCATCCTGAGTGAGGTAACACAATCACAAAGGAACCACACAATATGTACTCACTGATAAGTGGATATTAGCCCAGAAACTCAGAATAGCCAAGACATAAGATACAATTTGCGAAACACATGAAACTCAAGAAGAACGATATGCCCCAGTACAGGGGAACACCAGGGCCAAAAAAAAAAATGGGAATGAGTGGGTAGGGAAGTGGGGGGGGATGGTATGGAGGACTTTTGGGATAGCATTGGAAATGTAATTGAGGAAAATATGTAATAAAAAAATTAATTAATTAAAAAAAAAGAAGAAGAAGAATGAAGACCAAAGTGTGGACACTTTGCCCCTTCTTAGAATTGGGAGCAAAACACCCATGGAAGGAGTTACAGAGACAAAGTTTGGAGCTGAGAAGAAAGGATGGACCATCTAGAGACAGCCATATCCAGGGATCCATCCGATAATCAGCTTCCAAACACTGACACCATTGCATACACTAGCAAGATTTTGCTGAAAGGACCCAGATAAAGCTGTCTCTTGTGAGACTATGCCGGGGCCTAGCAAACACAGAAGTGGATGCCCACAGTCAGCTATTGGATGGATCACAGGGCCCCCAATGGAGGAGCTAGAGAAAGTACCCAAGGAACTAAAGGGATCTGCAACCCTATAGGTGGAACAACAATATGAACTAACCAGTACCCGCCTGGAGCTTGTATCTCTAGCTGCATATGTATCAGAAGATGGCCTAGTCGGTCATCAGTGGAAAGAGAGGCCCATTGGTTGTGCAAACTTTATATGCCTCAGCACAGGGAACGACAGGACCAAGAAGTGGGAGTGGGTGGATGGGGGAGTGGGCGGGGGAGCATGTGGGAGACTTTTGGGATAGCATTGGAAATGTAAATGAAATAAATACCTAATTAAAAAAAAAGAGAGAGAAAGGGGAAAAAAAAGAGTACACCAGGGAAGGAAAATCTTTCTAAACTTATTTCATTAGGGAACTCTGTATATCAGATTTTCTTCTTGTCTTAGAGTAAACTGGACACCAGTTAGTAGGCATGATGCAATATATTTACATCAAGTATTGTATCACAATATACTGTGAACATAAATGTGTGTGCCTATCTCTGTCTCTGTCTCTCTGTCTCTCGCTCTCTCTTTCTCTTTCTCTCTGTCTCTGTCTGTCTCTGTCTCTCTGTCTCTCTCTCTGTCTCTCTCTGTCTGTCTGTCTGTCTGTCTGTCTGTCTCTCTCTCTCTGTGTGTGTGTGTGTGTGTGTGTGTGTGTGTGTGTGTGTGTGTGTGTGTGCATATGTGTGTAGTATGAAATAGAAATGGAAAGAGACAGGGAGAGTAGATGAAAGGCTGATGCACTGAGGTCAGGCCACGTTGTCGTTTGAACCTAGGAACCATGCAACTCCTGAATTGCATTGACAGAGTACAGAGTTTTTGTGCTTTCTTCTCCCTATTACATTATTAAGTTGGCTGCTTTTGCATTCTAGAGCCTGATAGTAATCATTGTTAGGTAAATTAATATGTGCATGAATGTATGCCTGAAAGATTCTCTTTTTGTGTGTATACTTTTCTCATTTTTTTGAAGTGGTTTCAATTGAGAGTTTATCTTCTGGGCCCCATCGATGACAACTAAGGATAATTAGTTTGAATATTTGTGAGACTAAGACTTCAGTCTCTCTCTCCGGGGGGTACTCTAAGGTGAAAGAACAAGAAAATTATTTCATTATGTTTTGTGAAAACCTAATCTGTTTTTAGTTTAAAATCAATTATAAATAAATGAATAAATGGGAGATTGCCTGCTCTCGGCAATTAATTCATTGATACATGCCAATAGCATCACATCTAACAATAATTTTAAAATCTCCAAAACAAGTTTGAGGAGGTTTGAGAAATGGCCTAGCAGTTAAGAAAATGTATACTCTTCCAGAGGACCTGAGTCCAGTCCCCAGCACCCACAGAGGGTAGTGCATAGCTACCTAGAACTCCAGCTACAGAGAATCTAATGTTCTGTTCCAGCCACATACCCCACACCACCTCCCAAACACACACAAATCCACATGATTTAATCCATAAATCTTTTAAAACTATCTTTGAACACCTCTAGTACAATACTACATTTTAAAGCCTTATCCGATTCAGTTTTACCTCTGATTTTTTTCCATTAAAATTATAAAGTCATGTATGCTTGTGCAGGTGTTAAATTAAATGAACTGGGTATGATTTATAAAATGTATGATGTACATGTTTATTATTTAGTCTACCATTACATCTTAGCTCGCTTTGAGTTCTTCCTAACAAAGTGCTTGCATGATGTACATGTGAGCATGCCTGTGAGCAGACACCTGTCTGTCTTCTCAATGGATGCCTCATTCAGCCTGGAGCAGGAGTGTAGGGCGTAGGTTAGTGTGCCTTTCTGGAGGTGCTCCTCAGAATTCTGGAACTTAATTGCATGGGAAGGACACGGGTCTGTAGCTTCATGCCAGCAACATGGATGGTTTCAAAGGGGACGGGATGCCTCTACAAGGGAAGATTCATCTTGTGAGGACCACTGGCAAGTTCTCGCCATCAGTGAAAGTAGGCCAGGAGATACAACGCTCTGGGAAATAACTCAAGAGTACAGTAACTATCTTGGAATAAAGGAAGACAGAACACAATGCTGAGATCTTCATTGCCTTTCTAGGGCTATAAATAATATTAAATGTTTACTGTCCTCTCTTTGTGGTCCAGATTCTTACAATGAGGAAATGTTTTTTGAAGAATACAGGATACCTTCTTTTCCTCAAAAGGTTCCACTGCTCCCATTTTTTAAGTAGGCACGAACCCCTGAAGCTCATGGGGACATCTTGACACCTGCCCATGGACACCATCAAAAGTTATTTTAAAAGAACAGCAAATACACTGTAGGTGCAAAGAGGAAAGATGCGGCATTCTGTCGATTTTGTGCTATTGGGCTTATTTCCTATAAAAGTATAGGGCCTGAACTTCTGTTGAAATATATACTTTATACGAAGCTGTTAAAGAGGAAATTGAGTTATTATCCTCTGTGACAAAGTCTGTATGAAAAGGAGAGTTCTGTGGTAGGATTGTTTCATAGTTTTGATTTTTTGAATGTGGTGATCCAATCTGAGAGAGGGAAAATTTTTAACCCTTAACATCCTGTACACAAGAGCAAATTATAATTTATAAACAAACTTCTATTGTATTTATGACACTAAAAACTGCTAAATATTTCTATACATATGGCTGCACACTTCTGTTGTACATATATTTATAAAATGTATGTTTAACATTTCTATGTACATATTTTATATGCATAAAATACATGTATATATTTTGCTATAAAGCATATATTTATGTACATGTGGTCATTTACATGCTTTATGTATTTCTCACAGTTGTGGTCAATTGGCCATACTTTAAAATTTTTGTTAACTTTTTTACTTAACACCACTGATATTTTGTGTTTTAAGCTGTAAAATACGCCCCCCCCCCAACACAAGTCTACATAGAGAAACTCTATGTCAAAAAACAAATGAACAAACAAATAAACAAATGTCATGGAATATTTCTTTGGCACAGTCCACTCTGTTGCCCATCAGATATATACTGCGCCATCAGCTTTTGCAGAAGTATGATATGAGATGCATATTAGATCTCTAATGCCCAAGGAGATGTCTCTGCCTTGCCTTTTTAGGTTGAAATGATCTTAGTAGGATAACTCTGGGGCATCTCCTGAGATTTCACCCTGCAGAACAATGTCCTAAAACATCATTGGCTGAATATCTTGTATCTCTCCTCCTCTGGAAAATACTTACATTTTCTTTAGAGTAATTGTGTAAGCCTACTTCTTAAATTATGAAGATACAGAAGAGGAGGAAGAGGAAGAAGAAGAAGAGGAGGAGGAGGAAGACTTCACTAGCAATGCATTTAGTATTAGGAATTGGTGTGTATCTATGAAATGCCACCCATAATGTTCATGTGTTTGAACACTTGGTCCACAATTGATGTTGCTCTTTGAGGAGATTATGGAACCATTAGGAGGAGACGCCTTTCTAGAGGAAGTAGGTATGGGGAACTTTATAGGCTGGCCCCACTTGTTGTCTATTTCCTGTTCACTGATAGTGATACAATGTGACCTGCCACGTCATACTCCTGCCCGTACTTTCCCCATTATTATGGGCTGTTTACTTTTTAAAACTGTAAGTCAAACAAAGACTTCCTCCATTAGTGTCTTAATAGGTATTGGGTCCCAACCTGGAGAAAAGGAGAAAAGTAGCTACTTGAGAATTTACCTGTCTTTGTCTCCATTGTGAGTGCATATCAGGTGCAGCAAGGTTGTGGCGGGGGACGGGGGTTGGAAATGACATATTTTGATAAGATGTTGTCCAGAGTTAGGCATGTTATTAGAAAATTGATTTTGGATCAAGTCACTATGCATTACAGAGCTGAAAGACAGTTACACAAATGAAAGTCAGTGCATGGGGAAAAGAGTCTTCCATTGAAGTGTGCTTGCTGGGTTCTTGCTGATGCCTTCCTGGGTTAAATAAATTTAGTTTGAGGTCATTATATGGATAATTTGTTACTAAGTAAAGTAGTTTGTCAGGTTACGAGACATTAATCTTCCAATAGGTCTTTAATTAGGACAGATGCACTAAATAGTTCATAGCAAGACTCGGCCTGGAAACATTTATAATACTCAATTATACCATTTTACAGGCAATAGCAAATTGTTTTTGTGTAGTCTGGAAATTGTGGGACTTAATTAATTACCTTCGATGTTTTAGACATCTGCTCTGCACTCCTTTAGATGCATTAAATTGGCAACTCATGAAATGGCTAAAAATAGAGTTCGAATTCCCCAGATGGGAAAGGGTAAAAATCAACTATGACGGAAAGAAAAGCCATTCTATGAGGCACTGGAAATCTGAAACCAAATTATGCATCCAGCAACATTTGGAATAGCAGACTCTCCTGTGTGAGATAATTACTTTGTAAAGACTGGGAATTTACATGGTTCTTTAAAAACAAACAACAACAAAACAAACAAACAAACAAACAAAAACCCTTCAACTTCCTGCTAAATGTATCCTGTCTCTGTTTTCCTGAGATAGGCTGCACTAGACAAATTGAAGAAACAGGCAGAGCGCAGACACAGACCACATATCAATCTCTGTCATGTAAGCAACTCGGAGTGAAATTTATTTCCACACAAACAAATAACTTTGCCCCTAGAAGTTGTTTTGAAGACGTGACAAAAATGAGGACTCCTGTGGTCCTCGCAGACATTGTCATGTCAGAGATGTTTTGATGACAGGAAGGGGAATTAAGAGAGCTTACTTCATTTGTAATTAGATCATAGAAAGCAGCTGGTGATGGCTTTGTACTGGGTGGGGGAGTGACCATTTCAGTAAACTAAGGCAGGCTGAACGTTCACTTCATTTTTCAACTTAGAAGTTTCTCCCACTTAGGACTGGTGTATAAGGATTGCAGTCCCTAAAGGATATAGGAACTCCACAGGAAGACCAACAGAATCAGTTAATCTGGACTCGCAGAGCCCTCAGAATCTGAACCACCAACCAAAGAACATTACATGGGCTGGACCTAGACCTTCCCACACATATGTAGCAGAAGTGACGCTTGACCTTCATGTGGGTCCCGAACAACTGGAACGGGGACTATCCCAAATGTTGCTGCCTGTATGTGGGATATATTCTAACTGGGCCACCTTATCTGGCCTCAGTAGAAGAAGCACCTAGCCTCATAGAGACTTGAAGTGCCAGAGTTGGAAGATACACAAGGGCCACACCTACTCAAAGGAGAAGGGGATGGGGAAGGATTGTTGGAGGGGTGACTAGAAGAGGGGCAGTGAATGGCATGTAAATTGAATACGTAAAAATTAAATTAGAAAGAGAGAGGGAAGAGAGGGAGGGAGGGAGGGAAAGAGGGAAAGAGGGAAAGAGGGAAAGAGGGAAAGAGGGAAAGAGGGAAAGAGGGAGAGAGAGGAAAGGAAAGGAAAGGAAAGGAAAGGAAAGGAAAGGAAAGGAAAGGAAAGGAAAGGAAAGGAAAGAATTACAGTGGAACCCAGCACATTTTGAAAGCTCCAAATGAGGATCACATTGACTGAACTTGGTGTCTTCTCTAACTGTGACAGGCAGTGTCAGACCATGGGCCCATCAGGGAATACCTATGCTCTGGGAACACAAAGTCCCGCAGCTTGCTAGCAAGACATCCCATCCCATCTGTGTGTGTATTGCCTCTCAGACAGTGGGAAGATTCTGTGTCAGTGTGGACACAGAATCCAGGTCTTGGCCCCACCGAAATCTTCATGGTCTTTGCTGGGTAAGCATATGTTTGTCATTTGATGAGCCCCTGAAGTGGCTGGGGACTAGGGTGGGTTCAGGTGAAACTGACATCCCTAATACTGAGGGAGTCTAACAAGGGTCCGTCATCCAACAGAAAAACAGGCTCCCCATGGCATTTTCTTGCTGCCACATTTTTGAAAGTAAGGAGAAACTACCAGGCAGTTAACTTGAAAAACATCCATTGATATGGTTAGAAGACCCTTTGTACTTAGGGTCAGTATAAGAACTATTAATGCAGTATTTTTGTGGGGTCCTTTTCCCGACAAATTTTGCAAAATCTGTTACACTCACGGCACATCTCAACTCAGCCAAGCCACCCGTATCAGTCGGAACTCTCTAGAGGAACGAAACGTATATTACGGGTGTATATTAAAGGGTGGTTTATTAGGATAGCTTACGTAATATGATCTAGGTGCTCAACAAAGGCTAAGAGCCCCGTCTGCTCAGTCCACATGGCTGAGTATCTCAGAAGCCTGTAATCGGTTATGCTGAAGGCTGGAGATTCCTTAGAGAGCTTCTGGTCTGAAGTCCACCTTGGAAGCTTGAAACTAGAGCCTAATTTCCGAGTTGAAAGGCAGGAGCAGCAAAATCAATGTAGGTAAACCGGCTCTTTAATCCCCAGCACTTGGGAGGCAGAGGCAAGCAGATTTCTGAGTTTGAGGCCAGCCTGGTCTACAGAGTGAGTTCCAGGACAGCCAGGGCTATACAGAGAAACCCTGTCTCAAAAAACAAAAAACAAAAAAACAAAACAAATAAAAGGGTAAAAGTAAGTGGACCAAAAGGAATAAAGCTCTCTTCTACCTCTTTAGCTTTTCTGGGCTGCCGCCTGAGCTCACATTCTGGGTAAATTTCCCATTTCAAAGAATCTGATCGAGAAAATTCCACAGGAGTGCCCAGCAGCTCGCCTTTTGCTTGATTCCAGATCCAAATCCATTAACAACCAAAAGTACCCACCCATCACCTCCTGGGTCTTCCTTCTATGGCTCACTGTGCACCAACCTTAGAGAGTACACTCTGGATTATGAGCAGCACCGCTACCGATGTCGCTACGTATGGTACAGACACAGAGGCAGCGCCTAGCCCAGCTCAGGAGCCCAGCACCACACTCGGAAGATATGGTTCGACGAAACCCTTTAATTAAATTGAATTTAACAGATTTTGTTTGTGTGCGAGAAGACAGCAACTAGAACACAGCAACTAGAACAGGGAGTACTCAGTGTTAGAAAAAGCTTGGTTGGTTAGAGCTTGGTTTGCCTCTATGGAGAGAGAGTCTGTTCAGATGGCAGCCTATGATTGGCTAGAGCCCAGCTACTGTGATTGGCTGAAGCTCAACTTGTTATATATATTTGTATCCTGTGTCCGGATACAATTTGCTACTTGGTTTAGTAAAAGAAAGCAGATAGTTTTTACAAAGAAGCTTTCTGCTCATCTGTTAAGTTCTAACTGGTTGTTCTGGGAGGACTTCCCTTCTTTTCACCCAGACTCCTTCTAAAACAGAAAGGGATCCAAAGGCAGGCAGCAGAGGCATCTGAGCATCTTGAAAACAGGGTTGAAAACCTATTCATCTTGATTCCCTGGCATACAAGGAGAGTTCCAGAAAGCCTTTTGACTTTCAGAGTCTGAAGGAAGAAATTCATGGCAAGGAAAAAAAATCTCATCGCAAGACAAGGCAGAGTGAGAGAGAAGATGTGAGCATGTTAAGGACCAGGCCAGGTCGAGGAGAAGGATGAGGGATGGGTAGGCAGGAGTAAAGACAAGTTAGAAAGCTGTGCCTCACCCAGGAATCCCTTGGACTCTCTCCCCCATGGGTGGTTCTGTGTTTGGGGACAATGCCCATCTTTGTACCATGAGGAAAATAGCTTGGAAATGGGGGAGAAGGTGGAAATATTGGTGTCAGTGACCTTTTGTAAGGTTTATAAAAGGAATATTTGACCTTTGTTTTGATATAATAGTTTCCTTTATTAAAATATAAGACAATGAGACACAGTACATATACTCTAGAGTATCCTCCCTAGACCAGCTTACCAATCATCCAGATTTAACCTAAATATTTTTCAACAGTGTTCAGATAATTGAATTAGAAACCTAATTTTGAGAGACTCAGTAATGTTTAATGAAGGAAAAGCATACGAAGATCAATCAAACAATTTGGAGTTAAATCTAACACTTTAAAAGTAACATATCTTTTAAAAAGTATTACTACATAGCAGAATACATTTACTCTTAAGGATAGACCAGTAAAAACTATCCAAACCCACACTGAAGCTATAGCTGTACTCCATGCTGTTGGGCTGATGTTTGAGGCTGATTTTCCCAGTGTAATAATAAACTTGATAGGACGAATCTCTAAAATGCAACCTAGTTTTAAAGATTACCCAGCAGGACCTCAAAATAATAGGAGTGGAAGAAAGAGAGATACAAAGGTGAGAAAAGTTAGGAATTGCATTTGTCTTTCTTGTTCTACTTACCAGCAGAAGAAAACCTACAGTATGGTAACTGCTGCTCCTCGGGCACCTCCAGCAGGTTGCTATTTATTATTGTTATCTAAAGTCCACCTGGTTCCTTCTCTTTGCCCTGGGAGAGATAAATAGGGCAACTGTGTTAAGAGCAGGCATATTTGTGGGCTGGAAAGATTGCTCAGGTATCAAAGTGCTTAGCTCACAAACATGAGGAACTGAGTTCAATCCTCCCGAATCTACCTTAAAAAAATAAAAGTGTCTGTCATAATGTTTCTCATCTGTGATCACTGGGAGGGTGGGACAGGTGGATACCCAAGCATCATTGAGCGTCCAGATTAGCCTACTCCTACTTGCTGAGTTCTAAACCAGTAAGAGACCTTGTTTCAAAACATAAGATGGATGGCTCCCGATGAATGATAATTATAGACTGTCCTCTGGCTTCACCCACATAACATGTACACACAGGTGAACCTGCAAACACACACACACACACACACACACACACACGCATGTGCGCACGTGCGCAGGTGTACACACACATACATACATCAGATATTTCAATTTCAAAACACTGTCTGCTTTCTTTTTCAAATGTTTAGTCTTTCATCTTCTACTGAAATCCCTTCCCAGTTTCAAAACTTGTTCTCATGATGCCAACCACTTGTTCCTAATATAGGGAATTAGACCCATAACTGTTTCCCCTAAATAGTGAAGAGAAATATAACCATAAGAAAAAAATGTTTAAGTACCTGTAAAGGAAGTTATTTTAACTCAAAAAAATCAAGTTTTTTTTTTCAATTAAAAAGAAAGAACAGTGCTAGTTTCTGAAAAGTATATTGTGTGTGTGTGGGGGGGTGGGGGGTGTTTGTTTCTCAGAATTCAATGGCTTTATTCTGATAAATGGCCATAGTCACCGTTGGTAAATGTTCTTTACTTGAATTAATTAACTGGACCTTCACACCATCTGTGTTAGAATGTTTCCTGTAGTTCTGACAAAACACCTGGGAAAATCAACACAAAGGAAATGTCCACCTGGCTCAGCATTTCAGCGCTGTCTATGCATCAGGACTTGGCTTTACTTTTTTTCTGAGCCCATGATAAAGCAGGCAGAGCATGGGGCAGACACACTGTTCATCTCATGGCAGTGAGGAAGAGAGCAGAAAAGGAGACAGCCCACATTCAAAGGATAGGACAAAAGATACCCTTCAAGGGCATGACCCCAGTGACCTAGAAGACACCTAACTACGGGTTCCAGAACCTTCCTAAGGCACGCCCAGCTGATGGCTAAGCCTTCAACACATAAGCTTTGGGGAATGTTCCAGATTCAAACCATTACAGCACATCGATCAGAGAATGAATGCTATAATCCTCACTTTACAAATGACACAATGAATCAGAGGGACAAGCTACTTCTCCACCCTGCGACTGCAAAGAGACTGAAGCTGAGTTTGGATGTAAGCATGAACCACTCCACTCCACTGCATTCCCTGATGAACTAGGGAAGGAGGGTCCTTTAGCGAGGACTTGGGATACACATGAACAATGCCCGTTTTTGACCCCTTACTTTCAATTCCGTTACAGCTCAGGACATTGTCATGAGGTGCCCAACAATGACAATCTATGGCATGCCGATGGACACAGTGGAAAAACACCAGCTCAGAGTGGCAAGTCTGCTTTCCCTACCATGTTTCCTAACGAGGTTCATGGAGCAGGAGCTATGGCCAGTTTTAAAACTTCTCTTAATGTGCTTTTTAAAGTCAGCACAAGGATAGACATAGTCCCTTCCTTGGATGGTCAGCCATCAAATATTTAATGGACTGAGATCTGATTTAGTAGTAGCACCTTCATTAATAGCTGCACTCCTAAAGATTTTTAAAAGCATCTGTATTAAAAAAAATACATGAATAAAATCTTTGTGTGCTCTGTTTTCTCAGTACATTGCTATTTGACTTTTTAATGTAGCTAAAACTTGTATGAGTTTTGTACAGAGGGAAATAAATAACCCAAATACATGCACATATATTTTTGTTTCAGATGTGTGTGTGTGTGCGCACACACACACACACACACACACACACACTGATGGTACTTAGTTATTTTAATTGATTGTTCACTTAAAATATAAATTTTCTATTAAATGTTTCTAATTTTTTAACGAGAAGAATTTTAAAATACCTGGGGTATATAATGAGTTACTATTTAATTTCCCTTCCTTTTTCTGTGATTGCGAATTCAATACTTTTATCAGATTTGTCCCATTTCCTTATTAATGGAACTATCTGCACAGATTATTTTAATGTCCTGTAGACCTTCCAGGTTAGGGTGTGTTTTATGGTGCATCACCAATGTTATTCTCAGATTAGCAGCAGGCTTGGGACAGAAGAGCCAGACTTGAGTCAGTGAATTCCTTGGTATGATGGATCTCTAGAGAACAAGTCATGGGGGGTGGGTACCTTTTTAAAAAATTAACCATGTCACATAGAGAGGAAATTCTCATCTTCTGTCTTCTACCAGTGAAGGCGGTGGGCATCGGGCATCACATTAACTTAGTTGCTAAGATAAATAGTAAGTAAATAAACGAACACAGGGCAAAAATAGGCACGATTTTTCCAAGATGTGCAAATGTCCTGATTGTTTGACTTGCCATCACCTCTTTTAGGTTAAAATCGTCACTCATTCCACATTCTCTCTTAGATTTCCTCAGCCCACCATTGATCTAAAATGTCTGCTGCTCTCTCGGGTAAAGGAGGAACATGCGCGTGTGTTGCGTCCCATAATTCCTATTATTGAAGAGCCTGTTCAATCTCAAATGACCTTTTCTTGTATTTATTGTCAAGCTAGCTTTACAGCCCATATTAAATGGGAGCTTTTGTGAGCCAGCTGAAAAGCATGTTGATGAGTCTAGCAGCAAGGCTCTGAGAGTGTTTGTTTGGGACAGCCGGGTCCCACTCTGCCTGTCCAAATTAGAGCAGTGCCCCACCCCACCCCCATTCCCACCCCCACCCCCTGCTCTTCATTGCCCCCTGTTGTGAAGTTCACAGCAAAGGCAAGGCTTTGTGTCTTAATTTGAACCCTAAAGAAAGTGGCAGAAACGCCTATCCAAGGAGAACGTGTGTTCTGAAGTAGCACTCTGATTCTATGGCCCGGCGCTCTGAGCATCAGAACTTTGCAAAATGTAGGCCAGGATTGTCTGGAAGTAGCAAGGTCAGTGTGGACACTTGGACCACTAACAAAAACAAAATTGATAATACTTAACATTTAAGTGATCTTTATGATTACACATGTTTGCTGTGACAGATTCAATCAGTGAGGTTGGGGCAAGAGTTTGAAGATGGCCTCATTGTTATGCTGAGCAGTTATGACAGTTTCCTGAGAGGCTGGTCCACTTCCCTCTGAGAAAATGACCACAGGGCATGACACAACCTCTTCTGCCTCTTGTCTCCAAACAAAACAAAACACGGACTGTTCATTCACATAGCATTACAAGTTTGTGTTCACATTTACAAGTTGACCTTTCAACCCTTTCTACTTAAAATGATAACAATAGTTTTCAAATTCCCATGTGGTTAAGAAGTGAGTTTCTCAAACCTTTATACTAACTTGTGAGATTTATTCTGCTTCAAGTTATACACACATACTCTTTGTGGTTGTACACACATGCTCCATGTGTGTTCGTGTGTGTGCGTCTGTGCGTGTGAGCAGGGAGAGACTCTATATGTATGCCTTTGTATGGAGGATGGAAGTGGACATTGAGGACTTTTCTTCAATCACTGCCCACAGTATTCTTTGTACACGGGGTCTCTTACCAATTCAAGCAGATTGGCTGCCTAGAGAGCTCTAGGGAACTACATGTCTCTGACACCCAGTGCTGAGATTATAGTCAAACTGTTACATCTGGGTTTTCACCAGGTGTGGGATGTGGGAAGCCGCCCTCACATTCGCCGTTGCAAGATGGCACTGACATCCTGTGTTCTAAGTGGTAAACAAATAATCTGCGCATGTGCCAAGGGTAGTTCTCCACCCCATGTGCTCTGCCTTCCCTGTGACGACAACTCGGCCGATGGGCTGCAGCCAATCAGGGAGTGACACGTCCTAGGCGGAGGATAATTCTCCTTAAAAGGGACGGGGTTTTGCCATTCTCTCTCTTGCTCTCTGGCTCCTGAAGATGTAAGCAATAAGGCTTTTGCACTCTTGCTCTTGCGCTCTGGCTCCTAAAGATGTAAGCAATAGAGCTCTTGCTCTCTTGCTCTCTGGCTCCTGAAGATGTAAGCAATAAAGCTTTGCCGCAGAAGATTCCGGTTTGTTGCGTTCTTCCTGGCCGGTCGCGAGAACGCGTGTAAGAGTGGGAGATCAGAACACTGGCTGTCATGTTTGCCTGGCAAGAGCCTCACCACCTGAGCTGTCTCTCCAGCCCCCATCTCATTTTAGAATTACAGATTACAGGATTAAAATGCCAGGTTCTCCTTAACCTACCAAAGTTCTAGAAAATACTAGGGAAAAGTACTAGTGAATACAGTAGCATAGCCTGTACCTGTACTAGTCAGAGCCACAGCCAGGGAGCCTTAGTAAGCAATTCCTCTGTGTATGTATTAAGTCCTTAGTAGTTGCCCACAGTCCATTCGTATATGTTCAAATTCTCCTTAGAGATGGCTAGTTGTCTCCTGCTAGCTTTCTCAAACTCTTCATCCATTCCCTAGTCACTATATACCGTATCCCAGTTCACGAGGAAGGGAACACAGCACCTCATACTTGCCCCTCAGAAGACCCTGCATTTTGTTGAATGCTCTGCTGTCACTCTCTTGAAATTCTTTGGAACTTTGAATACAGGACCTACATTTTCACTAAGCTCCCACCTTGGTCCTTTCTCGTCCTGAGAAGGAACACACTCTGAGGAACTGAGAATGGCCTGGATCCCTCAGCATTGTGACATCATCTAGCAGTTTGGCATTACCTATTCTCTCAAATGTACCTGTGGACATTTATGACAAAAACACTTGGTGACAACTTAGATTTCTTCATCTTTCAGGTGAGCTGAAGCCTTGAGGGACTAGTGCCAGGAGTCTGCATTTCATAGGCTCCTCATGACTGTTTCTTGAAGGCCAAGAGTCTCTGACTGGTGGACTCCACCTCTACAACACACATCTTCCTATCATGCCAATCTGAATGATTTAAAACTGAGGGAGGAGAAACAAAACAAATTCTACAACCAGTGTCTTAGCTACTTTTTGTTTGTTGTGACAAAAAACCATAACCAAGGCAATATATAAAAGAAAGAGTTTTCTAGGGCCTTGCAGTTTCAGAGGTTGAGTCCATGACCATCATGGCAGGGACCATGGTAGTGGGCAGGCAGGCAGGTATATAGACATGGAAGAGCTTCCATACTGATCCACAGGCATGAGATAGAGAGAAATAACTGGGAATGGCCTGGACTTTTGAAAACTCAAAGCCCATGCCCTGTGGCACACCTCCTCCAACAAGACCATACCTCCGAATCCTTCCCAAGTAATTCCTCCAACTGGGGACCAAGCATTCAAACAGAAGCCTATGGGAGCTATTATCATTCAAACCACCACACAGGGCTATACTTAGTATACATATTTATCTAAAGACAAACCTCCTTGCTTTTACAAAAGAAAGAACTCCCTTTATTTTGGAAGAGGGTAGGGATGTCTTCACTTATGGCCAGGCTACTTTAAGTATCTCTTTGGGGAGCTTTTAACTCTAATTTCTTTCTTGCATATTGCTGAGAATGGAATGTTTGGAGTAAGCAGCTCTGGCTGATCCAGCAGCAGCTGTTTAAACCACTTTCATATGGATCAATTACAACTCCAGGATCATCGTACTGTAGTCAGATGACCCAACCATAAACCATTGTTTGAGGTTGAGTTCTACAGACACTGGTGGTTAGAAGTTAGGAGTGTGATTTTGGAGGTAGACAGATGGGCTCTAGCTGAATCCACACATATGGTTTAGTAGTGAGAGCTAAGGAAATTCTTTTGCCCCTCCAACTCAAGATTCCCCTGAAGCCATCAAAAAGACTATTCCTGGTTCCTGGTGTGTGCCTTTGTTATAAGAAATCATAAGGTGGCCCAAGGAACATCTTAGGGCAGTGTAACAGTAAAAATATTTCTCTTTGTTGAGCTCTATTTGGTGCCAGTTTTCCACATTTTCACCATCTGCCCTTCCCTCCATTCTTTCTATAGTCACAAAAAGTAATTACACACCTCAAAAATAATTGTAGAAGAGCTCGAAGGTTTTGAGCACATTGAAATGATTTTTAAGAAGGGAAAAAAAAACCCCAACTAGCCTGATTTGATTATTATAATTAAATATACATATTAAATTATAATATTGTATCCCATAAATAAGTATAAATGTTATATGATCACTTAAAAGTCCTAGTGCAGGCTGTCTAGCACAAAGCATGCAGTCAATTCTAGGATTAATTTTGAACTCCCACAATAAAATTAAACATAAAAACTATACAAATTTAGTTAAAGCCAAACTGAAATAGATGAGATATATATAAACATAGATGTGTGTATAGCAACAACATATGTAAATGACTATATAAATACTATGCAGCTATAGAAAGATAGGTGACTGACATATAGATTACATATGTAGATTTTGTTAATTGGTCCAATTTCTCTGTAGGAGACTGACAGTCCAACTTAAGTAAAGAGCTGTTGTGATTTCGTTATCACATGATATTGGTGAGACACAGCCAGCTCCTGGAGCATTTTGGCTCACCAACCTGAGTATTTTGGAATGAAGTGACTCTAAGGAAAGGAAGGGTCTGTGCACTGAGTCTTCACTGTGCTATCAAAGGAAGCAACTTTACTGTCAGGGAAATTTGAGACTGTACAGATTGACGAGGACTGCCTGTGGCATGGAGACTGATCGTGGCCAGGGCTTCTCTGGTCTGTACCACTCTGCTCCCCGGGCTACACTGAAGAAGCTGCAGATTTTACAACTGCTTCTGGGCAGCCACTATTGATAAAGAGTTTTCCCTTTCCGTGAAATGGCTCAGCTCAGGTAATTATTTGTCTGCACAGGCTGACGCCTCTCTGGCGTAGTGCCTATGGATTCCTGGGAGACTAGCAATAGGCTTGATTGACAGGGAGCTGAAACTCTGTCACCTGGGTAAAGCCCTGCTGGTAATGAAGCATTCATACTCAGACCTGTCCTTTCCGGACCTGCCAGGCTACATTTGCTGGCGGCAGCGCTGAAAGCTTTCCGTGGGAAAATGATGTTTCAAAGGTGCCAATTACAGCACATATGTATTTCACCTTGAGAATTTCAATTGGCAAAGATAATATCATGGGTTGCCCTTAGAGTTTTGATGGGAGGTTCATTTGTGCACCGAGATCTGATCGAAATGCAGTTATTAACGGAAGCTTTTGAAAACAGTGCGCAAAAAGCAATGGGGGATTGTTTTCCTAAAAGCCTGTCCTGCAGGACCATTTACTAGCTAGCTCTCAGTACATGTTTAAAGAATAATGGTGTGCCAATGAGTAAGTGCTCCCAGACACCAACTGGATTCGGGTTTCCTGATGGAACATGGTATATAAATATAAATTAGCTTGTTCTATCCCATGGTGTTGGACACGAAGAGGTGCTTGCTTCCGTTTTGTGCAACACGAGACCCAGTGGAAAGGACACTGGAATGTCATCTTACCCCAGCTCTATCTAGCCATCCCTCGGCCATACTTCTTTCTGTTGCTCTTTCAGCAACTAAAGCAAAATCATGAAGACATGGAAACCAACAGAGCTAAGGAACTGTTTGATGGTCTGTGTCCCGCAAGCCATGTGACTGACTTGACTTCATTTGTTTACTAATTTTACCTTCACAAAACTCTTGTGAATGTGGAGGAAGAAGAGATTTCTGTCCATTCTCAGAAGGAACTGAGATTTCAGGATATCAAGTAACTCACTGACGAGTCTCTAGTAGATACAATACACCTCAACCCACTTGTCTTCTTGGTATCTGTTATTTGGGGCAAAAACATCTGATGAACTCATTCATCCTCAGGGGATAGGGACTTACCGTCGGCTGCCTATCCTGGGTCAGCACCCAGGTCACAGATAACACAGTAGGTCAGGGATAGGGGGAAACGTAATAAAAAGGATTGCTTTGTAAGTTGAGTTTGGGGGATGGAGTTTTCCTGTACTCCTCAGATAACCCCTCGCTAGAGCTCTGTTGTTTTCCAGTGCAGCCTCTGGTTTCACATCCTGGCTTCTCTTGCAGGTGTTTTCCCCTGTCTCCTTTGCAACTCTTCAAGGATGCTCAGTCCTAGCTGTTGGTAGTCTGTCTAAAGTCCACTCCCACTGTTACCTGGCTGTTGCCAGGTAGGCGTGACCCTATAAAAGGGGCTGCTTGCCCTCCCCTCTCTCTCTCTCTCTCTCTCTCTCTCTCTCTCTTGCCTTTTGCCCCCTTGCTCCCCTTTCTTTCCCCCTCTCTCTACGTGGTCATGGCCGGCCTCCATTTCTCTACTCTCCTTCTCTCTGTCTTTCTCTGCCTCTACTACTCCTTTAACTTCCCTCCCCATGCCCTGAATAAACTCTATTCTATACTATGCCAGTGTGTGGCTGGTCTCTCAGGGGGAAGGGGGTGCCTCAGCATAGGGTGGCTGAGGCACCCCCTTCCCCCACACCCCGCTTTCTCTTTTTTATGATCACAACACTAGCATCCTGCGTGCTTTCTATCACCCCGCTGACTAAACAGGGAGTTTCTAGAAGACAGTTCTAGAACAGAATCAAAATGTGGGTTAGAGTCTTTGGAGAAGTATTCCAGCTCACTTATACATAAAACAGATTTATATGTAATATATTAGACACCATATATGCTTTTTTATGTGGTTTTATAAGGTTTGCAGATTCAGATCCTTCTCGTTTCCAGGGCCTGACCTACCAAGAATGCAGTTCTGCAGTCTCAATAGACCCTGGCTAGATCTAGTCTCCTTTTACATTTTTCATTGGAAGAGCTTGACAGAGATTGCTGAGGAAGCAGGGTGCATATCTGCATGCGATAAAGAGGGCACGCACACACACACAAACACACAGACACACAGACACACACACACACACACACACACACACACACACACACACACGATGAGCCCCTCTTCCATATGGATGACCTGATTCAACCCAGGAGGGGCGTGAACAGGAAGAAAACCATGGGCTATTTATTCCCAGAAATGACAGCTCTGTAGCAATTACAGGAAAGCCAAGATCTTTGTTTTATTTTGAAGTTTGTTGATGTTGGTTGTTGGTTGGTTGGTTACTTGGTTGGTTTTGTTTTGTCAGGAACTCCTAATACCCTGAGCAAGTTTGATGCACATCAGTGCACCAAGCTGAGGCGGTTCATTATCCAAGAGGAGTCTGAGCGAAGAAGGCATCTGCTTAGAAGCTGCTGTGCTCAAAATGAGGCTTTCTCCAACGCCGCTGTCAGGGGTCCCTGTGGCAGAGATAGATAAATGGTATATCAGACCCTCACCTTCTTCAGTGGCCTTGTCACATCCTCCCTGAGGAGCAGACACCGCATCTAAGAGCATCTCTGCTTACCTGCCATCTTATACTAGGCCCTCCCCACAGGGGAGGTGTCCCTCTGGCACCTGATTTTCATAACAAAGTGCCAGCTTGAATCCTGCTTGTCAGAGACTAAAACCTCTCAAGCTCTTCCCTTGCCACAGTACACAATAGCTGCTGGCTGTGCTCTGCATCTCAATACCTAAGTGTCTGCTCCCATCAGATCGGAGCACAGAGCAATAGCCCCATGAGACCTGCCAAAACAGCAGCCCTGCTAAAATTGCTTACCGCCCTCAGACCTGACCACCAGAAGCTGAATCAAGATACGTTAACTTCAGCTTCTCACAGCAAAACCCTTAGGGAGCATGGATTCAACCTGATGCCCTTGGCCTTGAGAGTGAGGATTTGCCATATTAAAAAATGAATAAATAAATACTATAACTTTAGAGGAGTTTGGAAGCACTGAAGGTGGTCCCAGTCAGGGATGTCTCACCCATGAGTTTGAATGCCTCATCTAAATAGAAAAGTGAATCCTCTTGGAGGGCCTTGCTCAGTGAATATCTTTCTCCTGGTGGAAGGAGGCTTCTGTGGATAAGACAATGAGAATTCTTTCTGTATCCCAACTCTCTTTTAGCCAGAGCTGCAGAAGTCTCAGCTGCAGTAACATCCTAAATCTAAGGATTAATTATTCCCAATATTTATCCCTTCATTTCCGGGCATTTCCCTAGACACAGAGCTGGAAGTACCTTGTTTATCCTCAGAACAATGACTAACGGTATCTGTTTATTATTTTCATGTCACAGATATGGAATTTATGGAACAGGTAGGGGAATGATTAGCCCTACTAACCAAAGTTACAAGCAGTGAACACAGGGATGAAAGCATTGTACATGCTCTAAGCAAAACCTTCTCGTGTTTTCCACGTTGGGTAGCTCTAGCCAAGTCACTCACTGTGTTGATGGGCCTCCAGTTCAGCAAAACTGCTCTTCTAATGACAGATAAGTCATTATTATGAGCGTGTCAGTATGAGAGCCAAGTAAAACATGGGAAACAAAACCTCAGCATGGAATTCAAGCATCCGCATTAGAAGATACATATCTAGTGTTTATATTTATACATATACAGACATTCACCTGTATATATTCATACACACAAGCATATATATATATATATATATATATATATATATATATATATATCTTGCCCTATCATTAGGGAAAAAATTTAAGATAGGTAATTACAATTTAAGTAATTTGCCTAATACAGTACCTAAAATTGCTATCAGATAAACATTTCTTGAGAAGATCAAAATATATGGTTATTTCCCATTTTCCCATTTGGATCTCTTTCAATTTGTGAAGTTTATTAGCTTGGTTCAGTGTCTTTGAGCATTAGTCAACATTTAAAGTGTAGGTTTTTATGATTCTGGGGGAAGCAATTGCTTCCAAGGGAGAAAACACTCTGTAAATTACATGTAAATGTTTCTACTTGGATGAGTTCTTTTGCATCTGTGCAGAGGATCATTTTAATTTACACAGGAATGAAAGTTCTCCATGACTGAATGTCGTAGGCCTGCTTGTGTATCTAATTTCAACTTCATTTGTACCCAAGTCTAGCAGACACAAGGGGCATTTTGCTCTAATGTAAGTGCTGCTTAAAAATAAAATAAAATTATAATAAAAAGCTGAGGATTACTGTGCCATTTCAAGGTTTATTTCAGAACTGCCCCTCAGAGTTGGTTGGAGCAGATCTGAGTCACACAATTCTGGCCTATGTTGCTCTAAAGATGCAGGCCACAAAGACTGTACCCTAAGAACAAACCTCAAGAAATGCTCAGAATTCCATTGACTTCGGAACCTCAAACAGCACCCTCTTCCCCTCTCACAAGTACAGTTCATAGTGGAGTACATCCTTTATATATAGAAGACTGTTCAATCACTTTCATTTCTTTATCTCTGAGATAAGCTAGACATTTAAAAAAAAGTATTTGAAAAATCCCAAACATTATAAAGGTATCAATTAATTCAGGTTTTTCTGTTTGCAGCATTAAAGTCTTCTGGAGAAGTAACCAGCTCTATTTCCATTTGTTGAGATTCAAGGAGATGTGGTGTTTCAACATTAATCGGTTGCTGGAGGGAAAGAAGTAGTATAGACTTTAATGTTTTAATTTTATTGTCCCAACACTGATAATGTCATAATGAAGGTCATTAAAATGTGAAAAGGCGTATGGATACTTGATTTCTTTTCCAACCTAGGACCAAAGACATTGTTATTAATCATTTTGGGTCTGCATTATTAAATGCTATAAATTAATGGACATATAAAGCTTACAAGTTTAGTGGCACAAAAGGCAGCCATATCACTTTCTCTTTGTGGTATCGTCTTGGGTGTAGTTAACTTTCTCTGGCACTTTTTTTCTATAGCCTCTGTTCTTTCTTTGTTTCCAGTCATTTCTTCCCTTTGGCTACCATGGGGAATAACGTAGGAATTGACCTTGACAAAAGCCTAGAAGAATACAGGCATCTTGCCCAAGATAAGATTAGTTGGCAAAGTGAGCTGGGAGTTTATCCTTCTCCAGGTTGGCAAGTTGAAATTGGTGTTGATCCAAAGTGAGGAGGACACCTGTGAGCGTGACACATGTCCCTTTGGGATCCACAAATGTACTACTTGTTAACAAGCTCCCCAGTGGGACAGGTAAGAAGCAAGGGTAGTCCCCACATGGAACACTTGTACATGCAGTCCTATGGCAAGGGCTGCATGTTTCAGTCTCTGATAGTTCAGTTAGTTACCTGCTATAGATTCTTCCTACCCATCATAATTAATATTATCTTTCTTATTACAAGTTAGTTTTAGACTCATCTCAATTTCTCCAAAGTACAAGGAACTCTTGAATGTGTTAATGAGACATTGCAATAGACCATTCACTTTGAAATAGAAAGGAAGGGGATCAGATGATTTTTTTTTAAAACCTTCTAAGCTCATGTTTACTTTCTTCTGCTTTAGTTTGTCTCATCTTATTTCAATTTAATTGCTTTGTATTGTCCGTGGTAATTATGCAAACACTAATTACCAGAATCAATTTAATTCTGTGGTATTCAGTGTTACCCATCAAATGTTCAGTTGAATGACAACATCTAAATATGAATGCATGGCTTAACTGTCTGTCACAGGATTTGCATTATTGAGGAGTTATCTTCTTGGGAGGTACAGAAACTTGAAACATTTATTCACCATAGCTTTATTTATTAATATGATAGAAGCCACTTCCATCTTAGGAGATGTTCCTTCAAGTCCTGCTTTAAAACCATAATCTAAATCTTCAGGATTGGGGCGTGTTGAATCGCATTTCTTAAAGTTTTAAAATCATGTTCTGCTCCAATTAATTTCATAAGTCTGATTATCAACACACTCCTTTCTAAAAGTCTACTGCTCTGCCAATATTAGTTTTGCCGCTCAGCTGGCTCCCAAGACAGCTTTTAGAGTGTTGCACAAGCCAAGTAAATTTTGCCCAAGTTCAGGTGCATGTTCAAGTGCTCTGGTATTTTATTTAACAAGTTTCGATGCCTAAGTTTGACTCAACACTCCTTTCCCTAAAAATAAAACAAAGCTGGGTCAAGGTGGCAAATATAACAAATATTTGATCTATAGTCTCACCCCATTCCTTCAAAAATGACACTTGGATTGATTATCTTTTAAAACTTGTTTGATGGCTTAGATTTTTCTAAACCTACTTTAATAAAGGTCCTTAAACCCTTCGACTTCCTTTATAGCCCACCAACCAAAGGTAGGGGAGGAAGATAGTTAATAGGACAAGAAGAACATGGACCTATTTAGAATAGTTCTATGGGATGATTTCAATCTTCATTACCAGCAGTCCAGTCCACTAGCAAAACACCAAACACAATCATGAGCAGCTGCTTGAATCAGAAGAAGCTTTGCGGCTCTCTGCCAATTGGCACAAGTCTCCGGAAGTGGCAAGAAGCAGCCAGAACACTGCCCAAAGTTCGTTCCCTCCCTCTCTCTCTCTCTCTCTCTCCTTCTCTCTCTCTCTCTCTCTCTCTCTCTCTCTCTGTCTCTGTCTCTGTCTCTCTCTGTCTCTCTCTGTCTCTCTCTCTCTCTCTCTCTCTCTCTCTTTTTCTCCCTCCCTCCCTCCCCCCCCCTCTTTCTTTTCCTATGAAGTCATAACAAGCAAAGATCAGCAAAGAAGATCAGCACCAGCAAGGCTCAGTGAAGACCAGGAAGGCACAACAATGCCCAAAGGGTCCCTTGTTGGGTAAGACTGATACCCTCTCCAAACATCACGTGCCTTCTCAAGCATCTGCTCTAACAAAACAGTGCATGCCTTTTCACCAGACAAACACCAGAAAAACACCACGGGTCTGTTCTGAGCGAAACATTCTCTCACATGTCTGCTTCATGTCTTCCTCTCATAAGACAGTTCCCCCCTCCCCCCCCCAAAAAAAATTACATGACAAAACTGAGTCTCCAACTAAACCAGAATTCCTACTTCACTTGTTATTTGAGAATGCCATACATGAATAAAATTTGTTTTAATTAAATCCACCTGCTCCTATCAATTTCCCCAACACTCTTACTACCACTCTTCACTCCCAACTTCATGTGCTCTTTTAAACTCAGTCTAATCACAGCTGCCAGTATATGCAAGGGTGTAGGGCCACTCACTTGATCAGGAGTAGCCTATTGGAGTCTCCTCCCCCAAAATAATTGACTCTTGGTGCCCAGTAGACATCCATTGCCAAAAGATCCTCAGATAGGGATAGGACTTTGTGAGCTCCTTCCTCATCCATGCTACAACTTAGGCTGGCATGTTCTTGTCTGGGTCTTGTGCTTATGGGCACAAACACTGTGAGTTCACGTGTACAAAGGCCCTGTCACATCTGGAAAACACTTTTGTAAATATTTAAGGTAGGCAGCAAATATATGAAGTGAGTAGAAATTGAGATGAGCCTCAACATTTTTCTAAAGCAAACAAGATCAGATGCACTGGAAAGAGATGCTTAAAACAAAGTACAAAGCAACAAAAACACAAACACAAAAGTCACAAAACACACACATATCTGCTCTCAACAATGCCCAGACAAAGTACAGGGGAGGGTTACCAGTGGGGTGGGCATTTCTAGGAGGCTTTTTAAGCTCCAGAAAAATAAATATAAAAGTGGGAAAAGCCTTTGAATAATGACCATGGTGATTATAAAGTCACTGCCCTGTAGCTGCCCAGTTGTTCTGTGGGCAGCAGCAGAGTCTCTGATTTTATGGAGAAATTCTACCATATGTTTAAAGAGTGTATAATTTCCATATTGCATAAATGATTCCAAATAAAATAAAACATTAGAGAGCCTCCCATCTTATTCTTTAAGGCTAGCATAGCAACATTCTATAAAATAAATAGAAAACTATAGGCTAAGCTTATTTCTAAATTTAGATGCAGCAAAACTGATTAATTAAAACATAAACAAATCCAGAAATATATTTAACTGCATGTTTAAAAGGAATACAATTATGATTCATGATTAATTATTCACTCACTACTTTAGAATACATTAGAAATGAATTGCATATTAAATATATGGAAAAATATACTTACAGATTAAAAAAATGTGCCATGTACTTATTTCCTGTGAATGTATAATACTACTTTTGATAGAATTTAATGCCAGGTTCCAACAAAAGCAATGACACAGAAAGAAGCCCCAACCAGAAGATAACGGCTCTCAGGTCACACTCAGACTTGAAAAAGTCCTGATTGATACAGGACGTGCATCACACAACCAATAACCATGTTATTGATAGTTTACCAGTAGTGTTAATAAGGAAAGAAAAGTCTACATACTACACAACACGAAGATGACTCCATGTCTCGGTGGACCAACCCTTGTGAAATCCCTTCTTGACTATGGGGACCTGTGACTTCTAACCAATAGAATGTGACAGAAATGACTGGAAAGAACTCCCAGTTTTGTGGGGCTACAAACAACTCCATGTTGGCCAGCACATTTTCTTTTTTTCTTATTTTACTGGCAAAAGCCTAGCTGGTATGTTGGGAATTTGCACTGCATGGGGCTAAATGACAAGGAACCTGAGGTTAGGATCCAGTCCCAGAAAGAATAAAAAGAATACTGCATTCAACAATCAGTCAGAAATTCAGAAGTTAGTAGCCTGACAATAAAGAAAAAAGCAGGCCATCATCTTCAGTGAGCGTGGATGTGGGTTCTCTTCCAACTGCATTAGGAGGTAGGCCTGCATGCACGGGGAGTCTTCATGGCATCTCCTGCAGTCTGGAGTCAGAGAACCCAGATGACCTCACAGAAACTGGGAGAAAGTCAGTGACTGCGTGCAGTACTTTTAACCTAAAGTCTTTTGTTTTGTGTTTTTAAGTTGACAGTAATAGAGCCTGTTACCAACACTTTCTTTTTATCATTTTAAGCTTATTTAATGGTATACTATAAAAGACTCATTGATGCAATAAGCCATACTTCAATTAGCAATTTAATAAATTCTGACATATATGTGCAGCCATGAGAGCAGCATAGAGATTAATTACATTCAAGTTTCCCAGGGCTTTTTGTGATGCAACCCTTGCCCCCTCATTTTCAGATGACTGCTACTTGCTTTCCAGTCAGTACAGGTTAGTCTGCACCTAGAGGAGATATAGATCTAAGGGCAGAGGGGAAGTGGGGGAGGGGAAGAGGAACTGCAGTCAGGATGTAATATATGAAAAATAAATATATTTTAAGAAGTTTTAAATGGAAAAATAAGGATTCTAGAATGGACAGGTATTGTGGATCCTACTTGCAATCTCCATACTCAGGAGGTTGAGGCAGAAGGATTGTTGGAAGCGAGGGTGGACTACAGAGTGAATTCTGGGCTAGCCTGGGATACAGAGTAAGACCGGATCTCAAAACAATGGCAAACAAATAATGCTTATAGGTAATATTATATGAGCTCAAGAGGTTATATTTAGGAATATATGGGTGTATAAAGTACATATATGCATGCAATAACAATTAATGAAAAAAGAGGCCATAAATTTGAAGGATAAAGGAATATATGTGAAGTTTTGTGGGGAGGAAAGGGAAGGGAAAAATGTAATTAAAGTATAATCTCAAAAATAAAATAAATAATGCTAAGACTTCTAAAATATTCTCAAATTATCATTTTGTTATTTTTTTAATTATTATAATCACTGTGAGATTCACTCCTGTAAAATCATATGTTAATGGTTTGATCATTTTGTTGAGTGGTCGAACATTCTATATGAAAAAATACAATTTGTTTTCACCCATTGACTTTTTATATGCAATATAACAAACAGTTCTGAACATAGGCATACAAACTTTCATGTAAGCATGTGTATCTCTTTGTCAGGGAAAAATAACTTGGCACAAAATAAGCAGGATCTATATTCTAAATAATCAAATGTTAAGAAAATGACGAAAAAAATTTAATTGCTCACAATTATTGCAGAATTTTACATTTTCACAGGCAGTATGAGAGGCTCTTCTCTCCTCCACACTTCCTCATTCCTGTCTGTTCAGTTAAGTATAGGTATTCTGGTGTGCATCTTCTACACATGTGCACGTATAATATCTCTTGTGATTTCAGTTTGCATATCACTCATTACTAATGATTGTGAGCAATTAATTGTTCATAGTCTTATTTGCCATCCATGTACCTTCTGTAAAATGTCTCTTAATTTCTTTTTGTCTGTTTTATATTGAACATTGTTCATTTTTTTATAATCTTTTTACTAATTTGGCAAATCCTGGCCCCTGTTAATGGGCATTGCTTTTTCTTCTCTTGGTGTAGCCTTCCACAGGACAGAAGTTCTTAATTTGTTTTAAGTTCAACTTATCACTTTTTTAAAATGACTCCTCTTAGGGAGATTTTTATCTGTCTACAATATCTTTGCCATACTCAAGTGCACAAATTTTTCTCTAGTAGTCTTTATCAATTTGTACAGATCCATTTTTCTATCAATGACTAGTGACTCTGAGTTTGAAAGACTTATTATTTTTGTAGTACACTTTGTAGGTCTGCTGGTGATCTCCTTCATCTTGAACTGAGAGGGAAACCTGCTGTTGTGTCTTGGTTCCTGGTATAGTGTGTCCTTTTCCACTAGAGACAATTGCAAGATTTCTTTTTGACTCTGCTTAAGCAATTTGACTATGCTGTGCTCAGTGCTGTTTCCCTCATGAGTTTCCTGTGCTGATGATGGTTTGTGGACCTTCTTGAATCTGTAGTCAATGAAACAAAGTGTTTTTATCTAACTTGGAAAGGTTAGTCATTGTTTCTTCAACATATTTTCTGTTTATTCCTTATTTCTTCCTCTGGGTATTTACTTTTATATTGTATTTACTTTTATATTTGGTCATACACATATATAATATAGGTATGTATATTCTATTTCCATTGCTATAACAAAATGACCAAGAATGTATACTTATAAAAACTCCATATTTAGCTTTAGAAAATGAAAGTCCAAGTCCAGGGGCCCGTTGATTTGCCTTCTGCTGTGGGATTCCTTGGTCGGACATATTCTGGCAGATGATCTTAGGGCAGGAGAATTAATGCAAGAGGGAAAGAAATGAAGCCAGAGCACAGAAAAGGCCTGATGGATCTTTTGTAACAGCCTACCCTCATGGGAATCAACTTGGGTACCACAGGAACTAATTTATTAACCCCTTCTAGGGCTGATCCCTTGATAACGTAGTCTTCTACTCCTAGGTCTACTTCTTACCCCTCAGTATTACCAAGACCAGGGAAAGGGCTAGAATTTGCTATGCTTAGAGCCCATGTATATCCTATGTAACTTATGTATTCTAAGTAGCAAGAACACCTTGGAAGTCAGCTTCTAAGCATGAACACCTAGGGCACAACATTGTTGCCAAAACCATACCACATATGTTGCTGTTAGTTTGTTTGTATTTTGATCTAAATACTTTTTTGCTGTATTTTCCTCATGCTCACCTGACTTTGTGTTGTCTACAATGTCTAATTTGCCATCAGTTCTACCAATAATATTTCTAACCTAATCTTATTTTTAATCTTCAGGAACATTGACTTGTCTTTTTCTGGTATTTGCCAAGTCTCGTTCACATCACATGTCCCATGTTCCCTCTGGCTTCTTGAACACATGTTCAGTTGTAATAACCGTTTCCATGTCTCTCTCTGCTAACTCTATCGTCTGTGTTATTTCTGGGTCAGTTATTATTAGACACCAGATATTTTTAATTTTACCTTATTGGTGGCTGGAGTTCTACATTTCTACAGTCTGCTTTGTTCTGTCATGAAATGTGGGTCAAAGGATTTTTCTCTTATACTGAAGGGAGATTATTCTTAGTATCCTAAACATGCTCACTGATCACAAACTAAATACAAACTGAATGTACTCTGACTATGCAGAAAGAAGGCACACTGTCATATGCTGGGGATTGCTTGTGGTCCTTTCTTTGGCCTTGATTTTTATTTTACTCAGACTCTTTGTTTATCGAGACTCAGCTATGTTTTCAGTGGGAACCCCTGCAGATCTCTGGAGCTTGTTCTGTGATTTTCTTTCCTCTTTGAAATGTCTTTAGGTACAACTGCCTTGGCATCCCTAGACTCCAAATTCTGTCAGTTTACTTTGGAAAGGTTGCCAGTTTCTATATGACACCTCCAAAGCAGGCTTTAGAAACTTTTGCACTCAGAAAAATGAGAGAATCATAGATATTTGCCATTAATAATATAACAGTTAGATATGTGTTTGTTTGTTTGTTTTCCAAATCATGGCTAAGGAGGTCATTGAGTGAGTAAGACTGCTATCTATACAAGGCTGAGGACCCAAGTTCACAGTCTAGGTGCCCACATAATGAAAGTTAGTCTCAGAGTCACATATCGGTATAACCCCAAAGCTATGGAGATCAATGACAGGAGAATTCCAGGGGCTTCCTGTTTGATGGTCTAGCTCAAGAGCCAAGGAGAAACCTTTGTTTCATGAGAACAAAATTAAAAATTTATATTTTATATACTCAACATCTTCCTATGTCTTCTGCATGCTCAATCACAGGTATATACACATACATACAAACAAGCATACACACTCACACACACATATACAGATACAAACACACATATAAGCATACACACACACTCACAAATAGATAACTAGACAAGTAAAATATTTTGAATTATAGGAAAGAAAACATCATAAAAAGGTATAAAGTCAAATGTGAGACCAAGGGCAAAAGCCATTCCATGTATCAAAGAAATTATTTCAAATACAAATTTTCACGAAAAAGGTAGGACCTCCAATAATAATAGTCAAATTCACAGAAGAAACAGATATGGTTCAAATGCATATATACTTATGAGGCATATAGAAATAGAGATTCTTGGAGATCATGGCTATTGGTAAAGGCTCTTGAAGAAAACTTGCTTGCCCTTTAACTCAACAATTGCAATTTTTGGTGGCTGTCCTAATTTATACATTTTTTCCATATTGTGAATAACAATTTTGAAACATTCTTCCCCTGAAAATAAAGTTGGAACCAAAAGAATGGATTCGTTGCCATCACTATAGAACAGCACAACCCATTATGGCCTATGCACAATGTAGAAAGCTATGGAGTGATCAAGATTCGAAGATAGTCCTATATAATTGGACATAGATGTTTACAAAGCATATTATTAAGAGCAAAATGATAGTCATGAACACAGCAAGATTCTTCTATGGTTTTAAGAGTGACTTTGTATGTGAGTCCATTGTGGTTATAAGAATAACTTTGCATGTGAGAACATAGATTTTTGGAGCTGAAGCAGTATGAAAAGGAAAGAGAGAAAGGCTAAGGATTCTGTGCTGAACCAAAATTGCCACCAGAAGAAGCAAGGAAACGGGGCAAGGGCTCAAGAGAGGCTTTCCTACTTCTGCAACTCCAATATTGCTTTCAGTTCAAGAATAAACAAACCATGTGCATTTGGGGGATGCAGCTCAGTTGAGAGGGTGTTTAGCCAGCATACTCGCAGCCCTGAGTTCTATGCCTAGCACCATATGAACTCGGTGTGATGTTGCACATTCATAGTCCTAGAGGTAATATTGTGATCAGGAGGTGGAAGTAGAAGTCTCATTTTTATCTTTAGCTAATTACTGAGTTTGAGGCTATCCTAGGATGCATGAAATCCTGTTTCAAAAAACTGAATAAAAAAATAACTCAGATTATTCTGGAAAAAATACCCTAAATGTATGTAAATGTATGGATTTTTTTTGTTGTTTCAAAATGGAATGATGGTTTTCTTCTTTTGAGAACTTTATATAGGTGTGCAATGCATAGCTTCCCTCGTTCCCTTAACTTCCCCTGTGTTCCCCGTACCATGTACCACTTGCATATTCATCTCCTCTCTCTCTCATTCTCCATTCTCTCTCTCTATCTCTCTCCCTCTCTCTCTCTCTCTCTCTCTCTCTCTCTCTCTCTCTCTCTCTCTCTCTCACACACACACACACACACACACACACTGTGTGTGTGTTTAAAAGGGTTGTTTTTAAAACAAAATCCCAAATGTTTGATTTATCAAATGAAGACTTAGGAACTAGATGCTATGTGAAAGCCTGCTCATTCAAAGAGGCAGAGTAAATGCCCAGCTGACCTTCCTACTCCACTGACATCCCAGAAAAGTTCCTCCTCCTCCTCTTCCTCTACCTTCTCCTCCTCTTCTTCCCCCTCTTCTTCCTCTCCTCTCTCCCTCCTCTTCTCTCCTCCCTCTTCCTCCTCCACCTCTTCCTTCTCCACACTGTCTTAAATAACCTTCAACACAAAGACACTTCTTTCTCTTTCCTGGGTTTTCTTATGGTCACTCCATGTCAACTGGTTGCTTGCTCTGCATCTTGACCTATCATTGACTTTATTTATCTCTTGATAACAGAAAGCTCTTAAATTAAAGGTGTGTGCTAGGGCTGAGCCATACCACAACAAGAAAGGTTTTTTTTTTTTTTCAGTTCACAGTCTCGGTTTTCATGATGTGAACAAATACCCTCTAACATAAAACCTTCTGAGTGCAATTAATGTTGCCCATATATACATATGTGTATGGGAAACCTGTAAGGGGTCTTGTCTTTGAAGAAAACTGATCCTCTCTCAGCAGTCATTGACAGCTGTATCTCCTGAACTAGTATTGGAGCATTATGAGCACTTCCTCGTGCAAGATTGAATATTGACTAGTATAGTCTTGTTCAGGCAGCCAATGGTGGGATAATTCCAAGGTTACACATCCTTTTAACGTTTAGAAGATGCTATTTCAATGCAGTCCTTCTGTACTGTGCAGGGTATCATTGTGGAACCCAGACCAGCCTCAAGCTCAAGATCTTCCTGTCTTAACTAGGACTTCAGTAATGAATCACTATACTCAGTTCTATAGACTTTAAGTTGCACACTGTTTTGAGGGATATATTGGAGTCTAATGTCATTCTACTACCTCCTACCTCTTATGTAGACCTTACATACTTTGTCATCTATAGTACATATAATACCTGCCTATTGATGCCCTCATAGCTATTTGTGTTATTAGACTGCCAGAAGGCCATAGTAGTCACAGAAATCTAATTCACAAGAGTAATGAATGATGACAACTCAAAGCCCATGAGAAGTCATCAAGGGCTTCCTTTAAGGGCCGTCTCCTGTCATCACAAGTATAGCACAATAAGGTATCTTGAGAGACTACATTAATATAACTTTTATGACATTGTATTTTCATTAATGGTGCACTATTAGTATTGTTAACCTATTCCTGTGTTTCATAAGTTAAACTTTATCATACTCACGAATGAAGAGGATAAGGCATAGTGTATGTGGAATCTAACAATGTCTGTGGTTTTGGGTGTTTACTTGAAGTCTTGAAATGTATTTTATTTTAAGGGAAGACCAGAGTATGTTTATAAAATTAAAATGTGAAGAAATTAGTTGCTACGATGAACAAGGAAATCAAAATAAAGTCAGTGAGACAATAAAAGGAAGAAAAAACAGTCCTGCAATTTATGAAATACTGAGAGTTTGGGTTACACATTCCTGGTATATTTTGGAAAGGACCTTGGGATGTAGGGGAACATAATAGAATTCTAAGGGCAGTGTTTGTCGTTATTCATTTGTGCAATGTGTACTGGACTGAATGATAAGATTAGAGGTGTAACGGAAGCAATTCCATTTGAGGATGGAGGGGGGAAGAGACTCTCAAGCCTAAAGCTCATTGTTAAAGACAGACAGGCAATACTAGAAGATCTAATGTAAGGAAATGGAGGCTTTAAAAGTGAGAAATCCATTTCTGAACTCATTTAAGCTTTCTTCTTATACATGAGCCTGAAAGCTCATCTGTTGTAAATACTCAGGGCTTTCCACAGTGACAGAGTTTAAATTGAAGCAAAACACTGAGAGGTTTTGTGGGGGAGAAGTAAAATCTCACCATGTAAGCCTGGAAATAAGAGTTATACCAGCCTTCTACCTTGCCCCATTTCTCTAGGCTCTAACCTGCTTTCAAAAATTCAAAAATTAAAAAAATTCTGCATTTGTGCAACAAAATGGTTCAACAGGTAAAAGCACTTGCCACCTAGCCTGAGGACCTGAGTGTTATCCCGAGGTCCTACAGGGTAGAAGCAGAAAACCAATTTCTGTCTGTTGTCTTCTTACCCATCCACATGTACACAAATATATACATGTGCAAGCATGAGTGCACATGTGCATGTATGTGCACACACACACACAATGTAAAAACAAAAATCTAACTGTGAAGTTTTCTGAGATAGATATCTGTTTAAGCAAAGATTTGTTGCTGGGTCACCAACACTGTCTGTCTTCAAGTACACCAAGCAAGTACTTAATAGCAAATCTGGTCACATGATCTGCAAGTCTCAGGGTGATTATGACCAGGACTCAGGTTCTCCTCGTTTGGTGATAGTCATCATCCATCCTTTCTCTCCCTCTTCATCTCTCCCTCTGCCCTTTCTTCCTTCTTTTCCTTGTTCTTTTATCCTCTTTCTCTTTTTCAACATAACAATGGGTTATTGAGAAGCTATTATTCTTATCATTTTACAGTGGCCATGCTGACAGAACACATACACACACATTAAAACAGGAGAAAACCATCATGTTTATGACTGCCTCACCCTTCACCTGTTTTTAAGAATGTAACGTCTCAGTGTCAACACTGGCTTTCCTGTTATGGGAAATATATTCTGATCCGCTGAGTTATAACTATGCAAGGCAAATCAATTAACATTTCGGTTTATAAATCAAGCCCTCAGGAATTTACTTAGAAAGAATTAGTCTCTGGGTAGAATTGGGTTTGCATTGACAAAGGTCAGCTTAGGAGCCTATAAATCTAAGTGTTAGATATGGGGCTCAGCTTCCCAAAGACCATAGATGAATCCCTTCACTGTGACCTTTCCTCAATTTCTCAGATATTTTGGCAGGGCTCACGCTAGACCTCAGTTAGTAAAGTGCTTCCCTAACATTCACAAAGCCCTGACTTTGATTCCCCAGTACCGCACACACTGGTCCATTGTGATACATACCTGTAACCCCAACTCTCAAAAGGAGGAGAATCAAGTCCCTTGTCTACAAATAAAACTTAAGAGCAGATTGGGAAACATGAGCCCTTATCTTTAAAAAATACCCTTAGATAATACTCCCATCGGTTTATTTAAAATAATGACCAGAGACTTGGAAACAGACAAGAGAGGAAAGATACCATTCTCGAGTGTTGGGAGCTGATGTGGGGCAGCCCCCCACAGAGGCTTGGCCCCCACGTCAAGCTTGTTTCTGGTGGATCTGGTACTTCCTTAGACTTCTGTTGTGCTTTTTCTCAGAATATTCCTCTCAGGGATTCTGAAGCCATCACTGTAGGTCACTTAAGTCACTGTCACTTTTTGAGAGTAATTCACATCTTTGAAGTACTGACTATGTTAGAAACTGAAATTAGTACTTCCCATTGTCACATTCCCACTGTGAGAGAGATGGTATTGTAACCGCCTGATCAAGGAGGGTTGTGAGAATTGAAGCATTTGAGTAACTTATCCAAATTTATGCAGTTACTAAATCAGGAAGTGAGAATGTGAAGCCAGAATCGTTCTATAGAGCTCCTTTAACCACTTATCTGGTTCATTATTACTTTTTAAATCTTTTAAGACTTACTTTATGTTTATGAATGTTTTGCCTGCATGTAAGTTTGTGCAGTGAGTGTATGCTGTATGGTGCCCATGAAGGCCAGAAGAGAATGTCAGATCCCATGGAAATAAAGGTATGGGTGTTTGTAAGCCACCACGTGGGTACTAGGGACCCAACCTAGATTTTCTGCAAGAAGAGTAAGTGCTCTTAATCACTGAGCCTTCTCTCCAGCCCCACTATTTTTATTGCACAAATTAATAGGAAAACCAGAAGATGGTAACCCAAATATTTACCATGGGTCACATGTACACTAGCCATGGGACTAGGGTGATCACATAGTGGCAAGTGTTTGCCAAGAAAGCAAGACCACTGCATGCAGGCCCCTATCAGGCACATAAAAGCCAAGCAAGGAGGCAAGCGTGTAAACCCAGCAGTGTCACTATGGAGACTGGCTAGTCAAGGTGATATGGTCAAAGTGATGTTGTGTATTTCTCATATCTCTTCTTGTTATTAAAAATTACTTTGTGGACATGAATTGACACAAAATATGATTCATTTAAAAACCAGTTTCCCAATTTCATCATCAAGATAGTAAGTGGTTATGTTTGACAAGAAGGGAAGCTGCCAAGAAGAGCCCAGGCAAGCCCTGGGCACGGGCCTTGCCTTCCCTTACAGGTGCTGAAATAGTATCCATAATATATTGTCATTTAGAGGTGGCAAAGTCCTTAACAGCTGTGAACATTACAAGTGCAACAATAAAATATGATTTTTCTCCCCTGGAAAATGCCCTTGTTACAATGCTCCAAAAATGAGTTAGAGATGATTTCTTTGTTGCCCCCATGGACCTTTCCCTGGAATGCATTCAAGGCTTTCTGTAGCTTGCATCCTTATAAATTTATTCTTGTCAGGCCTGGCCCATGTATCAGGCTCCCAGAGTGAAATATAGGAATGAAAATGGAAGTGGCATCAGGTGCTGACACGCTCGCCAGAGGAATTCAGAATGAGGTAGGCGGACCAAGCAGTGGACCCGGGACAGAAGATCACAGGTGGCATCTGCTGCTGCCGTCTCACCCCTACCACAATTCCGATGCCACAAAACTGAGCAAATGAGAGTAATGAGAGGCTTGATCCCATTACCCTGCCTTGGCTTCACCGCCACTCATACATCTCAAAATAATAATAAAAGCACATGGTGTCAGAACATAGGAGATCGAAAACCAGAAAGAGCTGCCAGCTAATCTGACCTTGGCTTTGAGAGAAAAATCAGATCACCTAAAAGATAGAATGATTGGCTTCTGGTGGTGTCCGGGCAAACAGCATGCTACTATCAGGGAGATTTGTAAGGACAATGGGCAATCAGCACTCAGAGTTCATTAGCAGTAGGCAGAAGGAACATGTTATGTTTGCTTTAGCAAATCTATTGTCTTCTAAGGTTTCCCTCCAGTCTCATGTAACCTCTCTGGCATTAACATGTTCTCTATATAACCTGACTTCTCAAGGACTTTGAGGAACATAACTACTTTTCTGCTGCTTTATAAAATCCCCAGATAGGTCCAACAAGATGTGATGACCGGCAACTTCGTAAGATTTTGTTCCTTGTAGAAGATGAACCTGTAGGTATATCTGTAGAAGATTATCTAAATTAGGTTCATTGAGGTGGGTAGACCCACTCTGAATGGGGGTGGCACCATGCCGAGGGCTGTGGTTGTAGAACATGGAAAGGGGTGGTTTGCTGAGAGCCAGTATTCCTCTCTCTCTCTCTCTCTCTCTCTCTCTCTCTCTCTCTCTCTCTCTCTCTCTGCCTCCTGATAGTGGATGCAATATAACCAGCCCCCTTTTCTCCTATTACCATGGTTTTTCCTCCTGTCACAAACTTCAGAACTATGGGCCAGAATAACTTCTTCCTTACTTGAGTTGCTTTGCCAGGGATTGTATCACAGTAGTGAGAAAAATAACTAAGATGATAAGCTTGGAGGACTCTTTCCACATTTGCTGAAGTTTGAAGTAGTAAATCTATGAAAATAAACCGCTATTAGATCACATAGGTTCAAACATATTTACATGGAAGCATCATAGGAAGAGGAAGTTCAGAAACATATATAGGAAAGCAGGAAATAAGGGCCAAAGGGTCATTTTAAGGGGAAATGTGTGATTTTTTTGTGAGTTAGGTGGCCTTGGAAAAACAAGGTTCTGGACATGAGTTTACTTTTGTTTGGTTAATGAACCTTCAGAAAGAAAAGAGGATGGATGTCTTCTGAAAGATCGTATCTTCAGATAAATAAGGGAATATCAGAAAGAAGCCTCATGCATCTTGCACACACCCAGATGCTGCAGTTTGACCTATCATTGTGGGTGCCTTAACAACCGAAATCCATCTAGAACACATTTCTTGAGTTTGCATTGTGGCAAGTGGAGGTGTTTGAGGGACACAATGAGTTAGGCTTGGTTCCTGCCTCCTGTAGCTCCTAATCACGACAGAGCCACGCCAGTAATAAGTTAGATGCCAAAAGACAAGAGATAAACCCTGAACTGGGCTGAGGGAGCTCAAAGATGGGACCATTCATACTGCCTGTTAAAAGACAGGAAGACAGTTTCATGGTGCCAAACAAGTTGATCTCAGTCTCCATAGCAGTGCATGCTTGACCTATAGAGCAGGAGTCTCGACAGGATGATGGACAGTCTGGCTAGGGGGAAGCAAGAAAGAATGTAAGAAAGAATTACATAAAAATTAACCGGTTATGGAGCACCAAGTCAGTAGTGTTGTTTAAAGTGAGAGTAATAAATATTCTCCTGGGTAAAATATTATGGTATAACATTTCTTCATAGAAAAGAATACTAGAAGAATATAAAGTCTTTTATGTGATTAATAAATATATAAACTCATCAGCAGTTTGTACTTTTGGCCTCAACCAAGTATCCTCCAAATATTCATCACACCAGTAACGGGACACTAATAGGTGTTTCATTGTGGCTTGGGTGAGCCTCAGCAGTATAGTGCTCAGAGGGCCACATGTCATCTGATTTATATGAAACACTCAGCTGTCATCAACTACATAAGACTTGCATAAGGTTGAACCCATCTGCACCCTATCAAGGAAGCAGTAGTGCCTATTCACGAGGCCTCACCTTTCCCTGAAGCTCTATAGCCACTTAATGGTTGCTGGGGAAGAGAAAACATTTCCTCCAGCCATGCAATCCCTGCTGAGTTATCCATGCTTCTATACATAACCAACACCTCACCCATGCTCCTGTTAGTAACCATAATTAAACTCATTGGTTGACAAAAGGGAAAAAAACCCATAGTCACTAGAATCTTGTGGCTCAAAGGTAGCCAGCCAACTTTCTGTCTATAATGTGAGACTGGATTTAGATTTGTTTGTAAAGGAAGTGAATGCACTGGGTAGAAGAAATTGTATCAAGTACTGTAGGAGTTGTATCTCAGTTTCTAAATAGAAGTTAGCTCTCAGAGTGTCTGCAAATAATATTGACAGTCCACAAACAGGACTCTCAGTTAGAACCATAGGGACCTGACATATTCATGCCACTCCCAAGCTTGCTCCTAACATAGCCACTTCCTCGTATTCCAAATTACCATTTACTGGAGAAGGAACCAAGGCCCCAGGGCATGGGGTGATTGGCTGGAAGCCACACCATAAGTAGGCACATCACGGCTGTGGTCCCTGCCCCATGCCAGCACACTTTGCACAGTACCCTATGTTTAAAAAAGGTTTGCCTTGAAGTCTCAGTTAGAAATAATCTTACCTGACCATTTTCTGTGTGCGCTTAAGCAGAGAAATGTCCTTTGGGAAGCTTGTAGGGACCAAGAGCATCTCCTTCAAGACTGGTGGAGAAGTCCAAGAAGTATGCCTTACTCCCCTTGGAGTTCAGTTTGGGAGCAATCCAGAGAAGTTACCTAAATTATCCAAAGTGAGTTTAACTGGGCTTACTTACAGATATATGGGTGAAGGTTAGCTTATAGGATAAGGGACAACTTAGCTATGGCCACACCACTGAAGACAATATTTCTCTCTCCTCCAGCACCTTAAACTGCCTATAGATCAGTGTTTCTCAACCTGTGAGCCATGACCTCTTTTGGGGGACACATATCTGATATCATGCATATCAAATATTCTCATCAAAATTAAAGTTATAAAGTAGCAAAGAAATAACTTCATGGTTGGGAGTCACCGCAACATGAGGGACGATATTAAAGGGCCACAGTATTTAGGAAGGTTTAGAACCAGTGCAGGGACTCTTAGAAAGGGGTGGGGCCGCACAAGCTCCTTCCCTCTTCCACAACAGGATGTAGAGAAGCCGAATCTTCTGTGAGTCATATGCAGGTAAGCAATCGGAGTTCTGTTAGTTCTGCTGTGAAGTGGCCAGGTCATGCCCAGAAGGCAGGGCTCCACAACACTCTGCTGCTTCTCCAGCTCCTATGTTCCTTCCAACCCCTCCTTTATGATAGTCTTTAGACCTTTGAGGGTGGAATAGATTTTTACCATTTGGAACTGACCCTTCCACAATCATCTTCGTCTCCATAATAATGGCAACTCACTGGAAAAAGAAGCTCCTCTGACCAAAGTTGACCTGCGGCACAAACATAACTATGTATAAGGCAAAACTTGACCATCGTATCGTGTGCATTTAGCTAAACCGCAACAGTAGCTTCCTGTGGGTTCCATTTCTGAGCGTGATTATCTATCCACCTCTAGGAAGATAGTCTGGGTTGTATTATTAAGTTGGTGTTTCTCCCCTGGAAGTGCCTAAAGGGACAGAAACTTCTAGATAGGAATATTTTTTAAATCAAAATCCCCAGTGACACAACCATTAAATATTAGCATCTGCTTAAGTTCTTCATACTTCCTATTATACCACAACCTTTTTTTTTCTCCTTTAGGTTCTTATTCAGAAAATATTTTAGCTCCAAGTTCTCATTTTGGATTATCTCATTTTACTCATTGAAAAGGTTAAAGTTGATCTTTGGGAATATGCACATATATACATTTCTATATGCACATATGTATGCATATACATATATATATATATATAGTCAAGCAAGTAATGCCACTCTACATTGAATCATAAAACCACACTGATTAGTGAGTATGAAAATCAAATAACCTTGCATATTAACCTTGCATTGAAAATTATAAATCAATTTCCTCATGCAACTTGTTAATGGCTAGCTCTGGACTAGATCCATTTGGGATTATTTGTATAGCCTAAATATACAAGAGGTGTAGAACTCTAGGTACGTTGAGAAGGGATGGAGACTATTCAAGGTAGGTGCGTAGATCCTACAGAATGTTTATAAGGCTTATAGAGTATGTGTAGATATTTAATTCCTTGCTATTATTTAAACCTGAGAAGCTACTGAAGTACATTTTCAACACTTGTATTTAAAAATACACCAGACAAGGCTAGTTTTGTATACATAGTGCTCTCACACAATTTGTAAGCTTTGTTCTTAAGTAAATAATAGTTATGTACATTTGGGCATTCCTCTTGTATTCTTGATCTGAAAAACCAGTAGGGTCTGTAGAGATATGTGTGGTCTCCAGTGTGCCCCAGACCTTGGCACTTCCCCTTGTCTTACTCTGCCCATCCACACTAGCACGTTTGGCACATTATCTACGTGACACATTTATAGTTACTTGAATATTTTCTCTGGGTATGGAATGATTTTAAGAGTTTCAGGAAAATCTCCTCCCCATTAAAACCTCTTCTGTTTGCTTTCTGGAACTTCAGTTAATGTTTAACAGCAACAGTTAAATAGACAAGTTCACACTACAGGCACAGTTAAATTATCCCTACCAAACTCAAATCGCTGCATTGCTCATCTGGGTTAACTTCTAGCAGACATTTTGGAAGAGTCCAAGGGAGACTGCTGTCCCTTTCTCCGGGACAGTGAAGGGTCCTGGAGAAAGAAAGAACAATAGAATTGAGAGGCCAATTAGTGCTGTGAGAGACAAAGAGCATCTACTTGATAATGGTTTTGGCCTTTGTGTGCTTTAAGGAAGTCTTAGCCCCTACAGAGTGTGGATGACTAAGTCCTAATCTGCATTTTCTTAAAGCTCCACCAACAGTCTGTACCATGGAACAATTGTGAATGTGGAATGAGTACAGAGGAAACACCATATCTGCCAGGCTTCCAAAGAGGATGGAAAGGCGTTGGAAGGATGGAATACATTGCTACAATATACTCAAATCGCTCATGCCAACCAGAGATTGTGATTGTTTCCCTGATGTTGAGTTGATAAGGGTTTATAAGCCACAATGCATTCTCTGAGACACATAGGGAATTGGCAAAAGCTCACTGGGAAATGAGCCAATTCTGCTATTTTGTCTTCTGTCATTTTGCTGCTGATGTAAATGCACGCACACAGGTCACTTATAATGAGCAGTGTGCAGCGGTAAAACCAGCCCTTGTAATGAACGTTGTGGCCCTGGGATGTGATGTGGAAATAGGTGACATATGAGAAAGATGTCTAATGGAGGCTTGGTCAGCAGGTCATCTGCCAAAGGGAAATGAGGAACTAGAGTAGTTTCCGAGACAATTCTGGAAAAGCATTGATGCAATTTTCTTACTAATCATGCCAGTTATTTATGCTATTCTAAATGAAAGCAGCTCACCTACTCTAATACAGCATGCTAACCTCTTCTTAGAAGATCCATAGAAGGACAGGGGCCAGATGATTTCCTCTGTTACCTAGAAAGGCCACGTCATTCACTATTAGAGGATAAAATTAATAGTTGGTCTTTAGGGAAATTATTATTCTGTATAAATACTTTGACTAATCCGGTTTATCTTTATGATGAAGATAAACAGACTAAAATTTGTTATATACATATGTTAATTTGTTGTTCCTACCTGGGTAGCTTTCTGAGGGCTCAAAATCTGGCTTATTTGAAGCAGGCATATTGTTGCGCTTACTCATAGAATAAGTACTGCTAATCCCTTTGACTATGTTGGCAGGATTCAAAGTATAGTGTCACTAACTCCTAACTGTATCATGCTGATTGAAACACTTAATAGCTCTGTGCATTAGTTTCTTTGTCTGGGAAATCGGATAACAGCAATCTCAAAGAGATGGGAAAATTAAACTATTACATATGTGTATATATTTTAAGACTATATAGTCTTATTAGTTCTTTGATTGTATTTATTATACACTATGTTTTGGTCAAATTCACTCTTCACTCCTTATCAACCCTTCCCGACTCACTCAATTTTGTGTTCTTTTCCTTAAAAAAAAGTTTTAGTGGGTTAGAGATTTAAAGTACCAGTCTAGAATGCATGGACAACTGGGTTCAATCCCCAGTACTATATAAACCATGTGTCGTGGTACATACTTGTAATTTCACACTTAGTAGGGAGAGACAGAAAGACCAGAAGTTCAAGACTGTCCTTGGCTACATAGTTGTTCACTACCTGTCTGTGCTATCAAAAAGCGAATGAATGAATGAATGAATGAATGAATGAATGAATGAAAGTCTTAAAAAGAACAGTGCCTAGTCTAGAGTATGCAGTCAGTATTTGTCAGCTGATATTTCTTTATTCATTTTTATCTCTATATACCCATGTGCTCAAAGGAATTAATTGAAATCGTGCATTATCTAAAGTACACTTATCTCACATTTGAATGACTGGGCAGAATCGTTATACAGATAAGGCAGCTGTCAGCCAACATCCCCTCAGAGCTCAGACAGGACTGCTCTATGTCTGTGGAACTTACACGGTTTCCTCTGCTGCTTACGCTCATTCTTATCATTGGCTGTAGTGCAGTAAGAGATGATATTCATTCTATTAACATTTCTGTCCATTCTGGGTTACACAGATTACACTGCTACGGGATCCTTCCTACTCTCCTATGGGCACTGAGAATCTTGTGCCAAGCCTATCCTTCTGTTTCAAAGAGTTGAACGAACCTAAAACTGACTCTAAGAATGGAGGCTAGGCTGTGACTGCCTCTGCCTTCAGCTTTTAGTCACTCTCTAGGCAGTACTAGGAGGCAATAGACCTCACATCATTGCCTGCTGCAGGTAACTGTTACCAGTCAACTCATTCATTCATTCATTCATTCATTCATTCATTCATAGTAACTTCCTGCTTCATTTTAAACCAGTCACTAAGGCAAGAACTACTGAGGATTGGCACCCAAATCTGTCCTTTTATCTCCACACATATGCACATACACACACATATTCATAAATGAATACCTATGTATCAAAAATATTTTACAAAAATTAGGTGGACTCTAACCCATCCCTAAGATATAATGTGCATGAGCAAGCTCTGAGACTGTATAGACCTCAACATAGTTTTGCAGAATTTTCTACTGTCCCTCCTTCTCATCGAGAACCACAAAGCTCATTTGCAGATTCCTGCACTCTGAGCAGAACACAGCAATGACACAGTCTTCACAAGATTTAACCTCATATTTCCTGACTTATTTTTGACTGTGGGAAGCTTTTTCTTCTCAGAGCCCACCTTAACCTGTGAGCAGACAAAGGATCCACAAGCACTTTGGGAAAGCTGATACGAGGGGTTGGCTCCTTTTCCGTGTAGCTGTCATCTGTAATTTATGCTAATGAAAGAATTCTTGCTCCTCTTAATATGATTCTAATTGTGAGAAATATTCTGTGATTTCGCATATATACCACCTAATCTTAACTGGTGAATTTCTTCTTAAAATATAATATTTATTATTATGAGAATGTCTTACTCTTTTTTTGTTTGTTTGTTTGTTTGTTTGGTTGGTTGGTTTTGTTTCTTGAGACAGGGTTTCTCTGTGTAGCCCTGGCTGACCTGGAACTCACTTTGTAGACCAGGCTGGCCTTGAATTTAGAAATCCGCCTGTCTCTGCCTCCCAAGTGCTGGAATTAAAGGCGTGCGCCACCACCACCCAGTGAGAATGTCTTACTCTTATACAATGTATTTCAATTCCATTCATCCCCCGCTCATCCCTGACCCACCTCCTACTCTTCCACGTACTCCTCCCTCATGCATGTCCTCTTGTTTCTTTATAAACCACTGCGTCCAATCTGTACTAGCCATATATGTGTGGGGATAGAGGCACTCACTGGAGCATAGGCAACGTGTTGGAGCCTCACTCTTAAAGATAACTAACAGCTATCACTGTCAATCAGTGAGACTCCATGAGCTCCAACCCCCTCCATGCTAGAATGTTGAGCAGGCTGGTCTTTTGTGAATCTTCTGCAGACTAAAGCCTCTTGTGAGGCTGAGGGCCACGGTCTTAGCACAGCCAGAAGACACTGACTTGCTGCATTCTTAATTGACCGTGGCTGCTGCCATCTTACCGCCCCTCTCTTCCACCATGTTCCCTGGGCCTATGAGGAGTGAAGACTCCTATAGATGTCCCATTTGTGGCTGAGATCTCCAAGGACACTTATTCTCTGTATTTTAATCAAATTTGAATGTCTGGATTAGCCACTGTCCACTGCACGAAGAAACTTCTTTGATGGGGCCTGATGTATATAAATACACATTTATAAAAAAGTGTGATGATGTGTCCACTTATTGAAATGATAGTAATAGGTTCATTCCTAAGTCCTATGAGCTCTGCAGTCATGGGTTCTTGGTCATATTTACCATAGCAGGCATACATTTTCACTTGTGGAGAGGGCTTTAGACCCAATCAGAAGGCAGCTGGTTATCCCTGTAACATCCACACCACGGGTGCAACTATGGGCTTATCTTGCCAGGCCAATTCTATTAATCATGCAGAGTCTTTATAACTTAAAGTTTCACATCTGATGGAAATTGTTGCTGACTTTTCTCCCAAGTAGCTGGTTGGTGTCTTGTGGTGCTGAAGACACTAGCCTGTCAAGAGAAGTTTCCTTCTGAATACTAGCTTAAATTCTCCATGTTCTATAACCACAATGTAGGGTGTCTTGAATGATGAATTTTTAGCCATTATTCAAAAAATAGTTCAAATTATATTTTAATTTTTCTGCTTTCTTTATATACTGTTAAAAAGAAATTTCTAGAAGCTGCCCTATCAAATCCTGATTTTTATATTATATATATTAAAAATTATGTATATACATACATATTATTGGAAGTCAGAAATGCTGCAAAATTTGTCACAAGTCTCCCCATAAAGCTAGTTAAAGTGATGTGCCTAATAAATACTTGGGCGACTGATAAGATAGACCAGTGGGTAAAGATGCTTGTCTCCAAGTGCAATAGTCATATGGAAATATGGGTCCAGACCCCATATGATAGAAGGAGAATTAACTCTCCAGGTTTTCCTCTTACATCCACATGTATGACACGCCACACAGGTGTGCACACATGCATAAATAAATAATAAAATAAATAAACGTAATACTTTTTAAAATTAAAAAAAAATATTCTGGCCAAATTGCAAAGCATCAGCTCTATAAGACCTCTAAGAATTCGCGTTTCCAGAAGTGATCTTTAGGGCCGTAACCTTATTCGCCATCTATCGCATCAAAGGGTAAGCAGCGGTGGTAATCATTTTCTCTATGAGGTCAGACCTTTGAGAGGAGTGGCGAATCTTGAGCGTACAATTATAATGGAGCCACTGTTCCATGGCTAATTACTTATTAGTCATTTGATTGCTAATTTGATTAATATCATTACTATAAACCTTTATGTTGATTTTGTAAAATGCTTTACAAGATAGGTCAATATACTGGCCCTCATTATATGGATGGAGAAAGAAGATGTAAAAACTTAATCTGGTTGATGACCTCAAGGTCATCCTCTATGGTAATAATAAAACAAAATAAAAACTTGTCCTACCCAAAGTCTAACACAGTGAAGAGATCTTCTGATTGGTGACATTAGAAACTAAAGAAGGGTATATTTTGATTAAATATGTACTTTACTACAAATTAAGAAATTATGCATAGCCAGCAGCATATTTTATCAACTCTTTCAATGTGGTAGATAAGCCTGCATACATGGAATCTTATTTACTGTCATGTTTATATAGGAAATGAGTAGAAGTTTGCAATATTCTGATGAATATTAGATTTATTTATCGTAAAGTTTCTAAGATTAGAACTGGAGAAGTGACATGGTGGTTAAGTCACTTGAAGTTTTACAGAGGACTAGAGTTTCAGTTCCCATCACCCACAGTGGACAGTTCCTTGTACTCCAGCTTCAGAGTATTCAACACCCTCCCCTATACACACACACACAGAGAGAGAGAGAGGCAGAGAGAGAGAGAGAGACAGAGAGAGACAGAGAGAGACAGAGAGACAGAGAGGAGAGAGAGAGACAGAGAGAGACAGAGAGAGACAGAGAGACAGAGAGGAGAGAGAGAGAGAGGACAGAGAGAGAGAGAGAGAGAGAGAGAGAGAGAGAATAAATCCTTTTGTTTTAATTATAAGATCACTTAATATGTTAATAGACTGTAGATTTCCAAGGAGTGCCATAATACAGAGACTTAGATGTTCCATTGACTCATGTCGTACTGATGGCCTTGACTGGTCCTCTGTTTCTAATCACCTCTTCATAGTTCCCTATAAATTAAGCTAAGGAGCCAAGGATTGACTGGCTATTTTTTCCTACTTTTGCACAACTCTGCCATGTTCATCCCTTCTCTCCATCAAACACAATGAACTTTGAAAGAAAATTTACATGTTGAGGCAACCTATCACATCACCCATAGCTATATACTCTTCATTAGCACTTAATGAAAATCAGGTACTGTTATTTTAAAACACAATTTATAAACATTTTATTCCAAAAATAAGTTTTGGAATAAACTATATAAAACATAGATGAGTGAAACTGAAAAATAAAATAAAATAAAATAAAATCAGCCCTGATCTTACTATCTGTGGATAAGTACTGTCAAAGTTTTGGTCTATTATTTGATAAACCAATATAAAGCCTTCAAGATGAAAAATGAAAATTCACATCTTCTTAAAAGCATAATCTTGTAATTCTTACATGAAAGATGTAAAATAAGCCCTAGACCCCAGATCTTAGATGATTTTCTTTTTTTTTAATTTAATTTTATTTTTATTAGGTATTTTCTTCATTTACATTTTCAATGCTATCCCAAAAGTCCGCCATACCCACCCCCCCAATCCCCTACCCACCCACTCCCCCGTTTTGGCTTTGGGGTTCCCCTGTACTGGGGCATATACAGTTTGTGTGTCCAATGGGCCTCTCTTTGCAGTGATGGCTGACTAGGCCATCTTTTGATACATATGCAGCTAGAGTCAAGAGTCAAGGGGTATTGGTTAGTTCATAATGTTTCCACCTATAGGGTTGCAGTTCCCTTTAGCTCCTTGAGTAATTTCTCTAGCTCCTCCATTGGGGGCCGTGTGACCCATCCAATAGCTGACTGTGATCATCCACTTCTGTGTTTGCTAGGCCCCGGCATAGTCTCACAAGAGACAGCTATATCTGGGTCCTTTCAGCAAAATCTTGCTAGTGTATGCAATGGTGTCAGCATTTGGAAGCTGATTATGGGATGGATCCCTGCATATGGCAATCACTAGATGGTCCATCCTTTCGTCACAGCTCCAAATTTTGTCTCTGTAACTCCTTCAATGGGTGTTTTGTTCCCATTTTTAGAAGGGGCAAAGTGTCCACACTTTGGTCTTCGTTCTTCTTGAATTTCATGTGTTTAGCAAATTGTTATCTTATATCTTGGGTATCCTAAGTTTCTGGGCTAATATCCACTTATCAGTGAGTACATATTGTGCGAGTTCATGATTTTCAATAAAGGATAAAATAAATAAATTTTAGCTCAGCTCCCCACATCTGTGGACCCATGGAATGCTTTTCTTAATGATTTTTGTTAGGCCTGACCACACCCTGGGTCTGCCATCATCCAAGTTTTCCACTTACTGAGACAAAACGGCATATAGTTATCCTAACGGCTCTCAGAAAGCCCCTTCTTTGAAACACACTAAATTCTGAACAACTCAAGCACTGTATTGACCTTGTTCATTTTATATATCTATGCCTAGTATACAGTAAGAGCTCAGAAAATGCTTTGTGAGTATGAGAAGATGTGTTTAAACTACTTTAGCCATGAACCACTTGCAAATCCTATCGTCAAGTGTTTCTGGGAGAGAGAGAGCGATAGCATCCTATGTGAAACTGCCAGCGATTTGGGGATGTGTTTTAATGAGGATAAAAGACTCATTTCTGAAGGCTTTCCACTGTAATTATTCTTGCTTCTCTACAAAACTCGGTCTTCCTCTTTGAATTCCTTTTGATTTCCTTTCTGCCTTCTAGAAGACTCAGTAGGGCCTGGAGGCCATCTACCGGCAGAAAGTTCTGTTTCCCATTGATTTTCGCTTGTACCTGTGAAGTTACACTCATTTTTTTTTTCATCCACGCCCAAGCCTTCCATTCCTCGCTGGTGAAATGAGGGAGCCGGAGTCAATGGCCGCCGCCTCACTCCCCTTCCAGCTGTTGCGCTCCAGAGTCCACAGACTCTCTTTCTGCCCAAACTATCATCTCTTACACGTTTCGAGGGAAGAGAGAGCCAGGGCTGAAAAGCAATTCATCTGGTGAGTACAGCTGACAGGTGACTGAAACAGCAAATCACTCTTGGAAGAACCAGTTCCTTGCTGACGCTTGGCTGCAGCACTGTGGCTGGGAAGAGCAGTGGGCAGAGCGTTCCACGAGTCCTTTCTGCCAAGCATCAGTGAAATAAGTAAACATACTTATATAAACTCCTTACCTCGAGCTTCAGAAAGCGTGCAATGCAGACATCCAGGGAAATCTTGCTACGTTGAAGTCCTTTTTTTCTACATTGATTCAATAGATTTCTTTTGACAGGAGGCTAGTCTTAACTTCGACAGAAATGATTGTAGCAAAGTTTCCTATTTTAGGCTGTCAGCCATATTCTGGGAATTGAGGTGTCTTTGCCCTGGCTATTGGTTTTTTCAAAGCTTCCTGTGTGTAATAGCAAGCACGGTTGCTGCCTCTCTTCGCCAGAATATTTTGATGTGTTAGGTCTGTGTATATCTGATCTATCCTCCGTCCACCTCATAATTGGATACTAAATTCACAGAAATCGAGACAAAAAAGTGCCTCCCCTGAAATTTCAGTCTCCAGATTGCTTTTCATTTGAAGAACTAGTCTCCTGAGTCAGGCTCCACTACTGAATCTAAATGGTTCCCACCGAACAGAATATTCTGGGTACAACCAAAGGTCTTAGACTACCCTGGAGTAAGTGATTCCAGTCAATAGCCTTGGAACTCGCTCATGGGCACATGGCTCAGCTCCTTACTGCACCTTGTTAACATTTCCCACTAAAAGCTACCTTTATATATTATTGTTGCTGGCTTTGGTAAGACTAGGTGATAATGACAGTGAATACCTGTGGTTAAGAGAGGTTTGAAAGATTTCTCTCTTCCTGTCCTTCTTTCTGAACCTCTTGGATAACCAGCCCTTTGATGAGAACTGGATGGCTCCTGCCTATCAAGAACCCAGGAATCCCCAAGACTGGGAACAATGCCAGGGTCAGCTGGAACAATAGCATCTTCGAATTTTATTACTGTGAAGAGACACCATGACCAAGGCAACTCTTATCAAGGAAAACATTCAAGTGGCTTACAGTTTCAGAGGTTCAGTCCATTATCATCATGGCAGGAAGCATAGCAGCATGCAAACAGACCAACACGGTGCTGGAGCTGCTGAGAATTTTACATCTTGATCCAAAGGCAGCCAGGAAGAGGTTCTTTTCTGCAGGCAGCCAGGAAGAGGCTCTTTTCCCACTGGGCAGAGAGTGAGCACTAGAAGACCTCAAAGTTCACCTACACAGTGACACACTTCCTCCAACAAGGCCATACCTATTCCAAAAAGGCCATGGCTCCTAATGGTGCCACTTCCTATGGGCCAAGCATATTCAAACCACCACAAATAGTGAAGAAAACTGGTCCATTAGAATGACCTGACTGGAAATGTGGCTCAGAAGCTGGAAGAGGCTCATCCCCCAACCCACCCTCCTTAAGTCTGGGTTCATTTGACATGCAACTCTTGCATACTGCTCATGTGAGAGATTCTCTGAGTGCCCCTCAGTATATGCAGGGAACGTTTACACCATCTCCTACCTCCACCTTTCGCTGGCCTCTCCCTCCTCCCTGCCTTTGCTTTATCTCCTCTTTTCTCCCTTCTTCCTTCGTCTTCCATAACACTGCCTCCTCTTCTCTATCTTCCTTCTTCACTCCTTTCTCCTTCTTCATCTATTTCCTTCTTCCTCCATCTATAGAATCATCTTCTGCCATCGTATGACAGCATAAAGGAAATCTCTGTCATTATTATGGATTATTTACCCAATTATTCTGCCAACTAAAAGCTGCTTAAAGTATTTACTGGTCTACAGATTAGCATTCCCATTATTAATAATAGGGCTAATTGACACAGAAACCATGACACAAAAGTTGGGTGCTGTGTGGAACTGGAAAACGTGGTCCAAAAACATAGAACACTTACATGGTAAGGCCCCATTCCTAATGTGGTCATCGCTGTGGCTTATTCTCTCACAAGCCTTCCACTGATGTTTTGTTTATGCAGAGAACCTGAAATCAAATCTTGTATCAGAGAACAGATTTCCTCTTTGGTGGGAACCTGGTATATCACTAAAGGTGAAGTCCCAGGTGCAGACTGTTGAAGTGATGTATCCTGAAGATGCAGGAAGAACATGGCCTTGGGATTGACCCCAGAATCCCCACTCTCTGCTGTAAATTCCCTTGATAAGCAAGCTCCCTAAACACCCTGCCCTCTTTCCGACTATACGACATGGAGAGCATAAAGTGCACCTCATAAGGCTACTGTGAGCAACACATAACTAGTGTCTCTTCCTCCTCTTTCCCTAGGCTGAGCAATTGCTATTGAGCATCACTAAGTGACCTCCACATAGGTTGTAAGAACTCTTATGTCCACTTGGGCACTGTGATCTGTGGGTGATCTAAAACTTCAGCTCGTTGCATGGAAAATATTTGGAGAAGATGGATGCTGGAAGCATTGGATGACCAATTCCTGGTCTGAGACTTAGGGAAGACATTACCAAGTTCCAGCAGGGACAGTTTGTGATGGACAAGATCGTTCCAGTTTAAATGACACCTTGGATTTTGTGATATGATTTAAGAGTTATTCCTTTGACTAGAAGCCTTTGTTCCTATAAAAAGAAGATACGCCAAAGAGAACAGCAACATATGAAATCTTGTTCATGTGCACAGTTTGTTTTTTAGTTGTATTCTTATTCTCTATAATGCTGTCTTTTTTTTTTTTTTTTTTTTTTTTTTTTTTTTTTTTTTTGACTGAATGAAATGTCACCTGCTCAGATGCATCTATTTTACAGAGCTTTAAAGCTGATAACCTGCACCAAAGTGCACATTTTTCGGTGTTTTCCTTTTCTTTTCCTTTTTTTATAGTAATTTCAAAGGTGTAACTGAGCTTAGCCATAAATTGCTGGTTTTAGCTCTGCAAGGCAGGCAGCATTTGATCATTGACAACTCTGTTTTCTTCTTTGTTTCCTGACTAAAATCTCCACAGTCTCTATAAATATGTAAATTACCAAAATCACTAGTTTTCCATTATTTCTGCCCCTAAGCTGCTTAAAATGTTTCTATACTCTTACATATGCAGCGCAAAAACAGAGCAGCGGGTGACAGCTGCCTCTGGCTCCATTATCAAACCTCTATTTAGCAACTACTTGTTTCAAAATTTCTGATAATAACTTTTCCCCCAGGGTGAGATCCACATCATGTGCTGATGTGGGCAGAGCCTAGACTGGACCATCATACAACAGGAATGCAAAGATGGGTGTGTGTGTTTGTGAAGATGTAGAAATCTCACACTATGGGCAGTACTGCCAGTGGAACTGGTTTTTATGATAGGATGCAGTTGGTTTTATTTTTATTACTATTTCTTCAACTGATAGGACTCAAGTAATGAACTTAATGTGCTGTCTGTTGGGATTTACTTTCCTCTCCTGATTCATTGGCCATTAAGTTAATCTGTCATGAGATGGATCGTTGAGTCTCCATGCGGGATAGTACCGCTTTGTGACAGGGAAGGAAAAAAATGCATGTTGCATAGATTCATAAAGACTTGTCTAGACATACATATGTGCATCTGTCTGTGGAGAACCCAATGGAGGCAGATTGAATAGTGAAATAATAGTAGGAGAGGGTCTTTGATGTGGAAAGCCTATGGAAAGGGTTCTGGGACATGTTTGCACAATTCGAACCCTTGTACTGAGGTTGAGAAATGTTTTTGACTGCACAGCAGATCTGAGGCAATACCAAGAATGGAAAGTGTGTCCTGTCAATATCAGATGCAGAACAGGACTATGTTAGATATTCATCAGCGTTAACCCCTGATGTACATGGCCTAGGATTCCATTCATCTGAATTTACCCGAATCTTCAAGGCTACGTTATACACCCAAATCCTAGAAGAATCTACACTAAACCTATGTCCATGTCCATGTCCATGTCCATGTCCATGTCCATGTCTATGTCTCACTGAAATGAAAGCCTATTAGATTTATGTGCAACTTGACTTCTTAAAGATCCTGCATGCTGTCCAAGAAAAAGAATAGGGCAAAGACATTCATGGTGGAGATCACTACTTGACATATTAGAAGATAGAGTCACAGAAATTAAATATGACACTAATGGGAAATAAGTGAACCAGTACTGGCAATTGTCTTATGCTCCAGCTGTCCTCATAGATAGAGTCTTGCTGGAACAGCCACCTTCTTTGATTCCCATATGCTCTGCAACAGTTTTCACACTGCAGCAGTAACATAGACTGGTTGTGACAGGAATCTTATGGTTCTAAAAGCTTACAATGCTTGCTATCTGGCTGTTTACAGAAAGTTTACTAACCAGTGACTGAAAACATAGGTTCTTCAAGTCTGTCCATTGAGCCTAAGGGAATGAAGCCAGTTCATAATACATCCAAGGAACTTGTCTGGTGATTGTGTGGACCCAGAGCTTATTGTTTTAGGACAACTGTTACCTACATGTGAATGCATTTAGCCTCGATTATTTTGTGGTATGGTGCTATCTTTGTTTAAAAAGCAGCAGAGCATTTGGGTGTGTTCTATATTCTTCCAGAGTACTCCAGAAGAGCAGCAGAGCATTTGGGTGTGTTCTATATTCTTCCAGAGTACTCCAGAAGAGCACTATCCAATTCTCCTTCCTGTCTCCAGAACTGCTTCCCAGTGGAATGCAGACAAGTGTGATCAATGGGTTTCTTTTAAAGTTCTTAATCACTATACATGTCCCATTTAAGTAACAGATATTCCCTCATAGGGCAAGAACCAGTTTCTTATCAAAATGAATGGAATCTTGGCTGTGCTCAGCTTCCATCAGTCTGATGAGTTTGCTCGAACTTCCTTCTCCCTTCTTGTCCCCCACAGGTAGTTAGCTGGTAGTTGGCAAGTACTGTTTGGGGGAGGAGATGCCTCCTAAGATCTGTGGCTATCATTGACTGAGGGATTGGTAAGAGCCTAAGACAGATATGTGTGAGAGGGAAACTTGCAGGTTTGCTAAGGTGGCTGCCCCTGCCTCCTGCTGCCTGCTTCAGGGCCCTCATTCTCACCCTGCCTTAGTGACTCTGGTCATCACTGGGTAGGTAGAGAATGCCACCCACGTAGGACTTTGGATTCATGGGAAGCAGAGTTGAAAATTTCTCACAGTGAGTTCCCTGAAAAGTTCAGATTCCTTTGTCCATTAAATCTCATATAAATGAGCAAAAAGCTTTCTAAGTCTGCTCCTGCACAAGGTGCTGAGCCAATGAGCTTGTTTATTTCAAATTCTCCAGAGAGTACAACAGCGCTGAATGAAGCTAGGTGAATTGTTCTGGCTAGTCTATTTGTATTTTTAAAGAATAGAAAAAAAGAAGACTTTTTTCATCAATACAACAAATCACATGTAATTAATATGTCATTAAATTTTCTTTGTAGAAATAGTAGTTTTCACAAATAGATTCTGTAATTATATTTTCATGTATTAGTATGCTGAACATACTAGTGCATAAACCTCTTCTATGCCTTGTTGGCAGATGGTACTACTAATTGTCAATGCTAGTCATATTTTCAGAGACAGAATTCATCTCTTGGTGATGTTTTCTCAAAAAAAAATTGAATGTTCTGTCAAATGTTACATGAGCTCCTTCGTGGTAGGTGAACATTAGACATCGTTGTGTAGCCTGTAACCTAAGGCTAAATTATTTATTCAAGGCTTTTGTGTGACTGAGCAGAAATCCTTATGAAAGGTAAAACCGTGGAATTTATTCTTGATGTCCTTCTTTTAAATTGCTCCTAAGAAATGGGCAGGAAATTTCCTCTGGACATTTCTTTGACTGTGTGACTGCATGAGTGAACCAACATCACAATGGCTACAGAATTCTTCTGACTTGCTTTTACATCTGACTGTCTCAAATCCCTCTAAATACCAAAATTTGTGAGTGAACCTGGCCAAACTGCAGGCCTTCTGCATGAGGTAGGCACATCAGTTGACAAGAAGTATAGACTTTGAATTCCTCTCCTTCTTTTTACAAGACAGAGAGCAGCACCCCAGGGATCAGTTGGTAGGATGTCACTGATAAATCCCAAACAGGGACCCAAATGAGGCACCACTTCTACTGTGACTTAAGCAGCAAAACAGCTCTGCAACTTCTGGTCAACCCTTTCCTTTGAAGAATACAAACAGCTTTCTTAGAAATGGCCTTCTATTGATGAAAATCTTTCCTTTATTACACATTTTTGGTGATTTATGGAATCATCCTCTCTCAGTGCCAAGACTTTTGTTGTACCACTTCTGTCCTGTGTAACAAACCACCCCCAAGTGAGGTGACCTGGGATAATGATTAGCCATGAATCAGTGTGTCAAACGAGTGGCTGATCTCAGGTAGTCTAGCCATATGTGCATCCCACATTAACTACTCTGATGATGTGGAAACTTCTCATTCACCTATCTGATGATGGATGGGATTGGGTCACATCTCTCTCATTACTTGCCATGTTTCGCCATGTTTTCCCATGTGGTAGTGACATACTTGAAGGAGTGACACATGCAAGGCCTCTTGATGCCTCAGTTTGAAAGTGGAACAGGATTGCATCTTCATACTTTTGGTGAAAGACATTTAAAGAGCCAATCTAAAAATAAGTGGAAAACAGTTTATTTGTGGATGGAAAATGTGTGTAAACAGAGGATTGTACAAATAAGATTTCATACTTCCTATCCAGTCCTGGATATTCAATGAAGAGACCGAGTCTGTATCCCATTCATTGGATCCAGTAACATGGGGGTGGGAGGAGAAACTTTATAAAGGGCATAATTGAATAATTAAGAAAATTCTAAAATAGACAATAGATAAGAATTTTGTCCCAATGCTAAATGTATTGAAGTTGAAAGTTCTTCTTTAGTAAGAAAACATCTTAGTCTCATGAGATATATCATCATACATTGTTGTAGCATTGCTCTTTTTTCCAAGCATAACTTGATAACAGTTGCCATCATAAAGTGAAGAAAACCTTAAGCCAGTAGTGCATGATAACAGAAGAAACAGAGCAATCTAGTGATGGCTAAGCCTATGGTAATTGAAGTGGACTCTTAACAATCTCTAGAGGGTGAGGGAGTGTCTGAGAACTCTCACCTTGGATTCCAGTCATTACTTCCTCCTGTCTCCAGCTGCATGTGACCTTGGGTAGAACTAGTGTACACAAGCTGTGAAAAGTTGACAGAAAGTGGAATTCTGTGACACAACTTCTGCAAAATGTTAATCAAAACGAGGTTGGGACTAATGCTGGTGACCTTCAGTCAACTTGACAAAAATCAGGGTCACTTTGGAAAGAAAGGAAACTTCCCATGGAAGTTGCTTTTGTTCATGTTAGTTACCAGGAGCTTTTCAGGGATACTGTTATTTTTGAGTCACCTGTGCACTCTGCTGTAAGCAGCCAAGTAAACTTATTGGCTTACCAAGCTGGCCGTGTGCAGAGTAATTCTGCTAGCCTTTTGTTGGTACCCTATCTGGCATGAACAGCCACTTGTTCATGTCTCTCCAGGAAAAGAGTTTTGATGTATGATAGACCTTCAAATAGTTCTGAAATCACCATCATCTTTCAGCTTTGACTTTATAACAAGACAATGGATGTTATGGAAATGAGACAGCAGGTAGGATATATATTAGCTGATTCTTATTTTTCATTCTTTTCTGTAAATTTTAAATAGTTTCCTACTAAAATAAAGTGGAAATGATCTTTTTTTAAAGACAAATAAGGTTGATGCTGATCTACTGTGTCTTGGTTGTGCCTCCTAATCCTCTTAATTTGGGTCCCTTCAGTAGTTAAGGAAGAATACCAATTGGCCAATTGGCCTTCTCCTGACAATAAGGCAATCTATGTCACATGATTGGCAAACTGCCCAAGCCTACCCAGTAGACATTCCCTAAATGGCTACTGTTTAATCCAAATAGACTCATTCTCAGGCTATCTTCTACATGACTGCGTTGCTACTGGTAACATTTTTTTTAGAGTAATTTGAAAGCTTCAAGAAAACAAGCAGTGCATTTTATAATGGCAAACAATTAGGATACAGTGAACCCAGAACTGAACTGAATTAAGAGTGATCCATCCTCTAGTCTGAAGATGGGAAATAGATCGGGTGCTAGCCTGACCTTGGCTAAGTAGCATAAGTTGTTTCTCCTTTCATTTTTATTTTTATTTATTTTATTCTATTTTTATTTATCCATCTGACAGCAAAGAAGAAAGTCCAACAAGACATAACATTTTTCAAAACTACTGGTTACTAATACATGTTGACTGACCAAGTCTCTGCACTCCCCTAAGATCTAAGACCTCAGACAGAGAGTAAGGCTATGAGCTATGTTTCCACAAAGATCTTTTGTGCCAGGGCAAAGTCCCTGTGTTCATTTAGAATGTGACTTATAACTTCTGGACCATAATGTTTTGTAAGATTTGAAGTAAGTAACCATGTCCCTGAAGTTAAATTCTCTAAAACCTAACAGAAACAAACGCCAGAAGGCAGTAAGTGCCACCACATCCCACTGATTTATGGCAGGCAAGGAGAATGAAATTTATAACCCTGGCACACAACAAATTCATTGTCATTAGCATTCTGAATATTCATGTGTCGCTGCTCTTTCATCTTAAATATCTGCTTTGAGCTCTTTGGAGAGAAAGAAGTAACAACACTTTTCCTTTAGTCAGGGAAGACTTGACTATAATTTTTTATTCAATGTGAAGTATAAGTTTTTATTTTTAAAATTGGCTTTTATTGTATTTATTTGTTGACTACTTGTAGTGCTTGAGATTGAACCCAGGTCCTTGTGTGTCCTAACTTCTAAAATGTGTCCCTAGATTGTATTTTTCCTTCTTTATCTTTCACTGAAGTGCTTTTGAAGGTATGTAAAATTATACAATTTCACAGATAAAGGAGACTTAAGAGATGGTCTTACTCATTATCTTTTGAGACAGAGCGAAGAGGTGATGTGACTTGATAAAGGCTGGTGGCTAGTGACCATCAGCATCACACCGAGGACCCAGTACCTACCTAGAGCTCTTATTTTAGTACAATGTGTGATTTCTCACTAAATCCTTTTATTATAGCAATTATTTAGGCATTTGTAATTTGATTTAATTTTCAACATCTCTTTGAATTAAAAAATCACTTGAGGGAAATTATTAGCAGTGTGTAATTGAAAAGATTGTCAGCTCCAGAACTTTCCCCTCAAATTTCCCTCAATGCATTATGCATTCCATGGAGCTGGTCCTGGCAGCAGACAGAAAGTGAGCAGAGACCATTTAGATCCAAACTGTGTTTTCCTGTGTGACATCCTGGAAAGCAGCACAGTAATGGACGGCTTGAGGCTCTGAACAGTATGTCTTCTCAGAAACAATAAGAAAACACCATAGGTTGTCAGCACCAAGTTGGATAAGCCCAGAACTAAAGTCCATCTTACGCCCCACAGCTGCAAGGGCTACTATGTTTTTATTTCAACCATAAATTTTTACAGCTAGAAGAAGCCAGAAAATATTGTTAAAATCCAAGACCTGAGTTGATTCAACTCCAGAGTTTCAACAATTCAACATTTAATAATCATTAAGGACATGTTTATTGCAGACATTGGTATGGAGTAAAATAATCTCTATTAGCTAGTGGCCATGTGAACAAAGTAACAGGAAATAAGCAATCAAATGGCAAAACATCTCTGGGGCTTCCTATATCCCTGACTCTATGATTATACCAGAGAACACTTTTCTGGCACAAAAAGGAAAAAGATTCTCTCTCTCTCTCTCTCTCTCTCTCTCTCTCTCTCTCTCTCTCTCTCTCTCTCTCTCTCTCTCTCTCCCTTCCTCTCTCTCTCTATTTCTCTCTCTCTCCCTCTCTCTCCCCCCCTCTCTCTCATTCATGCACATACAAACATACAACAACATGCCCATGAGCACACACATGCACAATTATAACAAATTCGTGAAAGAAATTATATAAAATTGAATAATAACATGGACCGGAGTGTGGCTCAGTAGTAGAGCGCTTGCTTCACATGTGTAAGGCCCTAGGCTCCATCCTCACTAACAAACAGTTGTATTTTTCTTTATATTTGTCTCCTACGAGTAGAACATCCTTGTAGAATCTCCCGGCTGCACCTAGTTGGCTCCATCAGAATCCATTTAGCACCCTGCTCTTACCTCTGGAGCAGTGCTCAGGATGGTGCTAATGTTGCTTAGTCATTCTGCCTCCTTCCCCGGAAACCGAAATGATCGGAATAGTTGCCATCATTGGCATGCAGTTTTGTGTGATGCTATTGTTGCATTTTTTGTGATGTGCTGATGGTCGTTTCAGGCATGTGTCAGTTGTTAGGAGAAAGTTCTCCAATTTTGTTTTAAGGCTAAAGATGAATCTGACCCCTTTCAACTTCTCAACTATATAAACTGTATCTTCAGGTAAAATTCTTATTAAAACCTATGGTTATGAGTGTGGGTAGGGTGAACTGGGTGAGTAAGGATATTTCTTGGATAATAAAATGGAATTCTCCAATCAGTTCTGCTGTAATTAAATTAAAATTTAAAGCTAAAAACCCAGACGTTCAATGGCGTGTTCAATAACTCGTGCTGGGATCTACTCCTTCAGTAATGCTTATCTTTCCAAGGGGCATAGTTAATTTCTTCAGTGCTCTGTAAATTATTACAGAAATTACAAATCTACTAGAAAATCCATACAACTAATTGTAAATTAATAGATTCCTAAGTGTGAAGGAGCGGGTAATAATGTAGATGAGTTCTTCAAAGCTCATGGCTGTCCCAGCATCAAGGGCTGGGGGCTCCAGCTGCTTCATGTGACATCTTCAAGTGTAAACACATTTCTTCCTTACCCCTCCCTCTCCCTACCCACCCCCTCACTTCCCACTGATTTAGTCTGCCACCGCAGAGAATAACATTTCCATTAGCCACCTACTGTTAAATCACAAAGTAACAATGATAAAAAAAATCCAAACAAACCAATAGAGGAGCAACTGGGGTTACTTTCTGTCTCCAACGTTGTGTGTGGTATAGTCAAGCAAAAGGAAAACAAAAGGCAAGGTTAAATAAATTGCATCTAACAGGGAGCGCCGGACTATGGGTTTGTATGAAGCACAAACCTGAGTATGGTAAATATGTAATCAGTTGGTTAGTATGCTGAACAATTATTCTTCACTGTTTCGTCTGTGGAGCCTTGAATTTTAGTGTGGGATTAGATGGTTGTTTCTGTGTATATGCCACATCACTGCCAATCAATTTAGGGCAATTACGGGCTTGTCAATAGAAAATCAACAATTATCATAATTATGTTGAGGTAATCAATGAGGTTGCCAAGGCCTTGCTGTGTTCTGTGCGTTTGGATGACTGGAGAAGGAAACTATGTAAGTCTATGTTAATTCAGCTGTGCAGCACAGTTGACAGAAGGCAAGGGTATTGCTTTTTTTTTTTTTTTTTTTTTTTTTTCGTTTGTTTTGCTAGGAGTAGGTTAGGGCAGATGATAATCACATTCTATAGATGAGAGAAACTAATTCAGAGAGATTAGGAAACCCATGTTTATATTTAGCTGCTAACTGGAATGCTTGCCGCAGGCGGGTTGTCTCATTCTAGGGATGCTGACATACAGTTCACTCTTTCAGTTTCTGATGTGGTTGCCTTGGGAACTGTCTTGGGACTCATAGCTTAGAGTCGAGCTCTAAGTTTACATGATATGCTCACACCTGCTCCATGTAGTGTTAAGAGGAGGGGACTTGCAAGGACATCTGTCAAAACAGGAGCAGCTATCACTAGTGAAGAGACTGCTTAGAGGGACACAGATATCTCCTTCTCTCATAAGTCTTTCTAGCTGGCAGGTATGTTGGAGATAGGTTTGTCTAGGTCTTGCTTATTCTCTGATGAGGGAGGTAGCTTGGTACCTAGCACAGAGACCTAGAAAGGCATCTAACCTTCTGACCACTAGGGCCTGTTACTGTTTCAAAGGCTAGACACTTTCATTGACCATGTATCTGTGATATCTGGGATGATGGTTAGTTTTGTCAACTTTGAGAAAACCTAGAATCAGTTGGAAAGAGTCTCAAGGAGGAACTACCTATGTCAAGTTGACGTGTGGACATATCTCTTGTCTTGATTGCCTTTACCGACATGGAAGACCCAGCCTGCTAGTGAACATTAGTTGGTTTGTACAAATGTAGAGAGGATACAAAACACAGATGGCCATTCATGCATTTTTCTCTCTCTGCTTTGGACTGTGGATCTGACTAGCTGTTTCAAGTTCCCTGATTTCCCCATGATAATGGACTATATCCTGACATTGTAAGCCACATAAACTCTTTATCCCTAAGTTGCCTTTGTCAACATATTTTATTATAGCCACAGAAATGACACAGTGATATATTAGGACTTCTGCTCCCAGGCCAATTTCAGTGCTGATGGGAAGGGGGTGGTGAAGAAGAGCTTCCCAGCTCTCTCAGCTTCAGGCTGAAAGGTGGGTCAGGGAGGTTTCTACTAGGAACTGAATCCAGTTAAAACTGGTTGAGTCCAGCCGTCACTGGTTTAACAGCTACTTCTTGGGCTGTGGTTTAAGTCTAATTTACAAAATAACTAGATTGGGCCTACCACATTTCAAGTTGAGCAGGAAAGATGGGGTTCTGGGATTTAATGGTTTAATTTAAGGCAATTTAACTGAGTTATAAAAAGCCTCCTTATTGCTGTTATTTGAAATTTTTTTCTTCATATGCACATATGCATCTTGTCCTTTGAAAAACATAAACCCAGTGAAAAAGGTTTAAATCTAAAGTTGATCTAGTCAAGCACTCACTATTTAATCAAAATACAATTTCAATATATATAAATAAACCAAACAAAACTAAAATAAAGATAAATATATAATAACCATGATGAGTGAGAATTGTTGATTTAATGTGTTAAAGAACTCAGCTTCTAAATATAGAACCGGAATAAATATAAATTTAATTCTACCTCAAGTTCCTTTCAAATCATTCATTATATATGAAGCTTAGTATTTACAATGTAAGCTGGAGGGCGAGAAAAAAGGCTCAGTGTATGGAGTGCTTGCTGTTTTTCCAGAGGACCCACCCACGTTTGGTTGTCAGCATCCACATTATACAGGGGTATTCACAGAAGTATAGAGGGGCTCTGTGGGCACCTGCATACATGTAGCATACATTCATACAGACATACATATTCATAAATAAAAATAAATATAAATCTTTATTTTTACAGTGATGTGGCCTGGAGACACTGTTATTTATTAACTCTTAAGGCTGCATTAAAAATGTATATCGTCAGGCAAAAAAAATTAAATAAACATATAAATAAAAACGTTTTAAACAAAAAATATATTGAAGTAAAATTCCATGATTGAATACCAGTTGGCAAGGAACATTAGTGAATCTCTGTGATCTAAAGGAATTATTATGTTGAACCCTCTCCCAAGCGTGATGGTGTGAGGAGACAGGGCCTTTGGTAGGTAACAGTTTATGACGAGCGTTCCCGCCCATGTAGGAGTAGACACCGGGGTGCTTGCTTCTCCTGTCTCTCTTCACCATGGACAGAGGCAGATATCAAAAACTGAGATTAAAAAAAAAAAATCAGGAGTCTTCTGATCCAATGGTATTGTAATCTGTCTTTTTATTTTCTTCCATAGAAAATTCGAAGTTTGGTTTTTTGAGTTTTGTTTAGAATCTTTCTATTTTACATGCTTATTATCTTCAAGTACTAGACATTGGTGGCACATGCCTTTCATCCAGCATGTGGAAGGCAGAAGCAGGTGGATCTCTGCAATTTAGAGTTCAGCCTGGTCTACAGAGCTAGTTCAGGCCAGCTAGGGCTCTAGAGTGAGACTCTGTTTCAAAAAAATTTTTGAGGGTTGCATAATTTTAGTGTCTATTCAATATAACACTTCACAGTGGATCATTTCAGCCATTTGTCTATGAAGTCCTGACTGGAGATTCCCACATATACTACTTGTCCTTTTCTAGATCAGGTGGCTGTGCACGCCATAACTATCTGCAGAAGAAGAAAAAAGTAAAATTCATTAGATCCAGAATATTGACATGAGCGAGTGTGTTTGGACTTTTCCCACTTGGGTAAAGGCTTTAAGCATTCCCAAACCTAAGCTAATACCCAAGTCAAGGACTTGAGATTCCATTAGAAAGTTCTATAGAGATCCAGTCCAGTCCATCAATTCCCATCAGATGAGCCCAGGGGGATTTTATGCCACCTCCAAAACTATGTAATGGTTGTTCAAGAGGGGAGAGAGCAGCTCTTCAGATGGAGATGCACCTTCTCATCTGTACCAACTGGCCTCAACACTGATAGATACAGGAGTCCTTTACAATATAAATCCATCCCGTTTTCTTTTTCTCACCCTGAAATATGATTCAGAAATAACACACCTTGCATACACTTTCTCAATCTATGTACATTTCCTTAAGGTTTGAAAAAAGTATGTATTTTGTGTGTATAAGTGTTTTACCTGCATGCAGATATGTATGGCATATGTCAGCAGAGCCTGCAGGACCCAGAAGGGAAAACAAGACTGCTGGGACTGGAGTTGCAGACACCTAGGAGACACCGTGTGGGTGCTGGAAACCAAATTCTGCTCATTTTTAAGTTCAGTAAGGGCTCTCAAGCTGCTTGCCCAGCCCCTCAACTTAAAACTTAATATGATTAATAAGTAAAGAGAAAATCATAATTAAGGGGGTAGATATTTCAATATTTATGCTTGAACATGGCATCCCTGGCAGACATAGTTTATAGTTACACCCAGGCTCTAAGTGACAGCTGCTTACACAGGCTAATACATGCCTGTGATATGGGGAACTAGTGCAGTACTCCTGGAATCATTACCACTGTTAATTCAGTTTTCTGAATATCTGAACAAATCTCGCTAACACCGAAAGAAAGGAATATATACATAGTTCTGAATTCCTAGAGAATTCAAAGAACCTTAAAACCTACTGCCCCAAATAATTTAGTTCTGTGTTCAAAGCCAAGTAGTAGTTGTGGGATCAGGAAATGGCAAACTGATTTCACTTTCACTGATATCCTGAAGAACTTATACCCATTACATAAAAGACAGTCCACTACTGTATGGAGCTCTGATACACACTGTGGAATGTATGAGCAGCTCTAGAAATTGCCTATGATTCTGGAAACCTCCACCATTTGAGAAAGCAAGACAGTGCTCCTACACATTTCAAAAACTTTCCCCGGGGCAGTATGAGCTCTCCTAGAGAATATCTGATCCAAGACCAAATCACTTCCCTTTGTTGTATATAGAACAGAAGAAATTTCTGTTTTGCGGATTTGGGGAGAAAGCTTTTGTTATTCGCGGTGCAAAAGGATGTTCTGTGTAAGATAGAATATGATTATAAGTTGTCTGTTCTTCCTTATCCTTTAAGAATTCTGTATGGTGGCTTAGGGGATGTTCTGGCTTAAGGGGCTAGAGAGATAGCCCAGTGGGTAGAAGCATGTACTGTCCTTACCGAGGACCAGCACCCATATCAGGTAGTTCACAACTGCCTGTAACTCTTCTAGACGCCTCCCACATCTGTATTCACATACACATGCAAACTCATAGACACACAGACATATATGCAGAGTTGTAAGAGAATAAAAATAAATATTTGAGTTAACAAAACAAGATGTTGGATCTAAGATAGGAAAAACAGGACCTAATGGTTCTCTTACCTCAGATGCAATCAGAGCCCCTCCCTTTGCAGCCCTCCTGTACCAAACACACACAGGCTTTGTAGTTAGCCTTTATTTCTCTCCACTTTTCAAAATTATTTACTACAGATAGAATTTTTGTTTCCTCCTTTGCAAAGCCTAAGCTCAATAGAACATAGAGCCCAAATCCAAGGCTCTGCTTGACAATCTAACTTCCCCCCACACACTTATCTTGTATTATCTTGTTGAATCACAAAAGGAACACTGTAGAAATTAATATTTGGATTGTTTGAATCACATTGACAAAGTCACTTCTCATTTGATGCCGTGTGTTTCTGAACTAGGAGTGGAAAAAAATCAATAGATTCATATTTAACTTACAGAATGTCATAGAAGTTTCTGCTGTGCTTCAGAGCAAGGAACCGTGCTGCCAGTCTCTTCCTTCCCATAAGAACATTCTTTGAATTCCAATTTGACTGTATTTCTCTTTATTGTACAAAAGCCTGTGGCAAACAATGAGAGAAACTTTCATATTTGGTTTCATCCGAATTTGCATATCAAAAATATTCAATGATGCCGTGATGTATCACATAAAAATATACAGTTCAAGCATGGTATTTTTCTTGGCATTTTTTTTAAATGAGAAGACACCTTAAAGCAACACTTTTTTGTGTGTTCTAAATGTTCTCCAAGGCAACCCTCCATATCTAGCTTTCATTTCTATTTTACATAAAGACATAGAGAAATGCAATAATGTGATTTTTTTTCTTCTGCAACACTAAAATCACTTTTCCGTTGTCTTGTTTTAGCATTATATATGGCACATTTGTAGACTGGGAGCAGATGAGCAGTACTCCTGCTTTATAAGTGTTCAAGATGAAGCACAGAAGGGCTGATAGGCAAGAACCGGGACTGCACCAAATACTTCAGGGGACATGGGGGCTTGTCAGGGAGCTGGCATCTACAGTAGCCAGAACCTGGTCTACATGCAAGTAGTCCTATCCATAGATTGGCACACCCAGGAGGGTCATTTTACTCAAGTCCTCCCAGAATGATAAGCAGGTATGTCACTGGGATTCTCTTGGGGATTTTAATTTTCATAGCCTGCAACTGAAACAGCACTTCAGTCACGTATATAATAAAATTATCTTTCTATTACACTTTCTAAGCCTCCCCACATGAAATAAGATCTTATTGTATAGCCCAGACTGGCCTTGAACGGGGGACTCTCATGTCTCAGCTCAAGCTCTTGCTGGAAGTTTGGGAAGGTTCTACTACACCCAGCTCCTTCTCTTTCTCCTTGAAGTGAAAGTGAAGCTGTAGTGGATCTTATAGAGGAGAGAGAAAGACAGAGACAGACAGACGGAGACAGAGAGAGACAGACAGGCAGAGACAGACAGAGAGACAGAGACAGAGTGTTGGGATGGGGAGGGAGGATGCTAAATCTTAGAGGAAGAGATGCCTGCCATACACACAGAGCTGTGTATAGCCTCAGAGAATGTTGCTGTGTGTTCACAGTACACACCCAGACAGGCTGCTCATGCAGTGGGTTTGTCTGTACAAGGGTCATCCAATGACTGCTGTGTTTTAACGTGTTTTTTTTATGATGAAATTATGGTGATGCTTCCAGATTGGTGTTTTATAATCTACACTGTAAAAAGAGTAGACACATTTCTGGTGAGGCAAAAGATGAAGGAAAAACAAAAAAAAGACCAAACTAGGACAACAGGAATCAACCCTTCAGTAGAAGCCAATGCCTTTAGCCAGGCTCAGAGCTGTGTAACAGCTTTCAGTCTTTCTTCTTTGGAACAATGTGGATCTTATCACATCCACACATAAGAATGAGGAGTACCACCAGGAATGGTGGTGCAGGCCTTTGATCCCAGCACTCGGGAGGCAGAGGCAGGCGGATTTCTGAGTTCGAGGCCAGCCTGGTCTACAAAGTGAGTTCCAGGACAGCCAGGGCTATACAGAGAAACCCTGTCTCAAAAAACAAAAAACAAAAAACAAAAAACAAAAAAACAAAAAACAACAACAACAAAAACGAATGAGGAGTACCAACATTTGCCTTAGCCAATAGATGGGGAAAGCCATGCTCATGAAGATAGAGTGGAGGACAAAACAGAGTCAGTTGAGGCTGGAAGACAAAAGTGGTGGTGGCCTTCCACAACAAATGTGGCTGTGTGTGGGAGAAAGATGGGATACAAGGAGAGCAAAGCTGGGGTGGAGGTGGAATTTATTGGGGGGGTGGGTGGGAGTCAAAGTCTCAAAAGGACATAAAATTACTGTATTAGTGTAGAAAGACCCCTAATTAAGAAGTTTCCTGTCTCATGCTCCTTACTATTTAAGATGGAGATTTTAGCAGGTAAGAGAAGCTGGGCTGAGATGCCCTTCCTTGCTGTGTAAAGTCAGGAAAAATAACTATTCTTTCTAAGATTAGCCCTCTTTGGGTTTTTAGAGGCCCCTTTATAATTCTAACCAATATAAACTTACATGACACCTCAGAATAACCCAGAGTAATGCAAATGTCACTTTGTTATACCCAGCGTTTAAAAGCAACAGAAATCACAAGAATGACCACTTAAAGGATTTCTGTTCTTCCATGAACTACTCAGATACAGAATCTTCATTATAGAGCAGAGAAAATATTCTTGTTCCATGTTCCAGAAACTACATCACCCCAAAGGCAAAAAAATGTGTCAGAAGGTACCAAGTTACATGCCAAAATACAAAATATTTTCTGGTTGCAAAGGACCTTTCATAGGTCATTCCCTTGCTGGTTTTGCCATCATAGTATTTAATACTGCCCTTTAAAGGTCATTGCTGTGGGTATGCCCCTGGGTACTTCCTGATATGTGCCCCTGATTTACTTCTTCCCATAAAATGCACTCTGTGCTGGGGCAGGGTACACAGTGGCCTCACCTACTCAGAGAGTGGTGGGAAACACGTTCCCTCTTGGACTATAAGCATAGAATGTTAAAGATGATGGGGAGAGGAGAGAAAAAGGGAAATTTTGATGTAAAGCTTTGCTACCCATCCTGATAAGGAATGAGTTTGTTGTGAACTATTCCCCATAGGCTTATATCTGGACACTTGGTGTCCACCTGGTGGTGCTGTTTTGAAAGATCATAGACTCTTTAAGAGGTGGGGTCTGGCTGGAGGAAGTGGATCTCTGGTGATGGGCCCTAAGGCTTTATGAGTTGGCCCCACTTCCATTTCATGTTCAACTTCCAGACTACAAGTGTGACATGACCAACCAGGTTCCTGACCCGACACCACAGCTTCCCTGCTCACTGCCATATTTTCTTCACCAAGATGGACTGTATTACTTTGGAACTGTGGGCCAACATAAACCCTTTCTCCCTTCAACTGCTCTTGTCAAGATATTGTGTCATAGCAATAGGAAAAGAAACTAAGACAGAAGCCATTCTAGTCGTAAACATTTCCAGCCAGCTATAAATGCTAACTGTATAATAAAGTACTATAGCTTTGAATGCACTGACCTCTTTGTGGAATGTATCCATTATGTTCTGTCTCTGTGGTGTTGATTCTCAACATCAACTTGCCACAGCCTAAAGTCATCTAAAAAGAGTACCATTGACAAAGTGTCTGTATCATGTTTCCCTGTGAGGATGTCTGTGGGGGATTGTTTAACTCATGATTGATGTGAGAAGGCCCAGCACACTGTGGGTGGCACCAGTCCCTTGGCAGAAAACCCTGAAATATGTAAGAATAACGCAAAATCAGCAAACAGACAGCATGGGTGTGTCCCTTTCTCTCTGTTCTTCGTTGTGAATGTGGTGTTACATCTTCAGGCTTCAAGCTCCAAGCTCCTGCAATAATGAATATGACCTGGAATTGTGAGACAAATTAATGGAGTTTCTTCACAAAATAAATGAAACTAAGACTCCTCTGGCTCCAGCAACAGAAAATGCTGAGTGGCTTGTGAGTGAACATTGTGCTTTCTACTAACTGTATTGATTGTAGGCCACTTTGTGAAGGTCTTTATGTTGGGCTAGCCATTTTCTAAGAGACCTCCTACCAGAAAGGTTACCTTTGGGAGAGGGATACAAGTGAGACGCAATGAAGAAGTAAAACCAAAGAAATATGTCACCCATAGGTTCTAGACAGGTTAAAGGTGCTGATAACATGTCACTGTTCAGTTTAGAGTCCTTTTAGCCTTCCTTATAGAAATCAGAGATTTCTAGGGCTTTATACCTCCATCTTTGGTAGCCAGCAGTAGACAAGTAGCAAGTAGTACCCCCTCGTGTTAGTTTCCAAACATGCAGCCATTGAGTGTAATGACTCTAGAACCCTGGCAAAGCCCAGGATCTACTAAAGAGTGCAGTTGTCAGCCTGGAGTCTTTAGGTCCTTGGGTGTGAAAACTTGGCAGCTCTTTAGATCTCTTCTGATGGTTAGCCTCAAGGTTCTCTAGTTCCTTCCAATCTTTTATTTACTTTCTCATCATGTCTCTCTCCCTGGGCGTCCCTGCCCTGATTGCTCTCAAAGTGTTCAGCTACTTCTTCACTGTCTTCCACACCTCAATGACAATTACCTGGATCACTTGATGTTCCTGGTCAGCTGGGGTTGTATTTAGGAACTAAGGTGAGAGAGAGCACACCTGATACGTCTTGGGAGCCTGAGTATATGATGAGTAGTGAAAAAACTGAGAGCCAGGGCTGACCGGGATCATTCAAGCATGGTTGTGTGGAATACAAGTATGGGCATGTGATTCCTGGCAATGAGGTGATCCACTGTGTCTGTCTGTTAAGCAGCAGTTGTGCACAGACCACACTCGGCACCCAGAGCTTAAGGTTTACAAACTACTTACTGGAGGTTGAAAGCTTGATTGCTCAAGAGTCTGTTGCCAAGAATCAGAGTCCAAGACTCTGAGACCACCTTTGAGGCCAAAGGGCAAGCTATCCCAGGATGCCCTGCTTACTGCCCCTGACAGCACACTGAAATCTGAATGCCACCAGCTAGGACCACACAACTAAACGTAGCAAGTAGAGACCATTTGAGAGAAGCTTTTATCGGCCCTGGCACCACTAGAAGTGGTACAAGAGAATGTTTCCCAGCTTACTCATTGAAAGAGCCTAAGCAGCTTGCTTAAAAGCCAGGGAATTGGTGTTTGCAACATTTAAAGCCATTGTTTCTTGACTAATCACAACGTGTTCTCAACAGAAATGACCTCTTAGGACCAGACACAGAAATCCCTGTGTCAAGAGAAGGGTGCCCCCCTGGCCATCGTAGAAACAGTTCATTGAGGCTTCCTGTAGCAAAAATTCCTAAGGCAAAATTTCTGCTGGCTGCAGATGTCTGTTCAGGAGTCCAGAAAAAGAGCTGCATAGTCCCTACAGGTACTTGTTGAGTGTTTGAGATAGCTGCTGCTGGCATATGCATACTCCAGCTGGACGTTTAACTGATGGTCCTATTGTTCAAGGCATCCCAGGCTACAAGACCATCCAGTAGCTGCCTCAATGGTGAGTCAAATTGTCCCATTTCCAACATTTTTGCATATATTATGTATAATACATTTATATGTTATGTATTATATATTATGTTACATATGAAAGGAACATTAGAAGAAGTGTTTAAAATAAATTAAAAGAACTTACCATTAACCATAAGAACAATTTAAGAGATAGTTTACAGTGCTTAACATTTGTCTAATACACAGGGAGAGATGAGTTCTCCTTATCTGTCTCAGAGGTACTCAGAAAATTTTAGAAGTGACAAAAGATTCAACCCACAGATGACAAAAAGAGGGGTGGGGGTTAAGACAGCAGCAGCAGCAACAGCAGCAGAGAGATACTTGTGGGACTATGCCATGCCTTTCTGTGGTATGGGTATTGTCCCTTGGGCTTTTTCATATGAATTTGCAGGTTGGGTAGTCTAAAGAACAGAAGAGGGAAGGCTGGAATGTATCCACATGACTCTGGTCTTGAGCATTACATTTTGTGTTCAGCAGCAGCCATGTGGATGTTTAGGGGTTTGGGTAAGAGGAGAAACAAATGTGCTGAACTGAAAAGAGCCACACAGGGATGGGAAGTTCTACCAAGGCTAAAGGTAAAAGGGCATGGCTTGTGCTTGCTTTTGAACAAATGTCAAGATAGCAACTATATCATGAGCATCTAAGATACAGCTTCTTAGAGAGTATAGCTTATAATGCAATTTGTGCTTTCTCTCTCTCTTTCTCTCTCTGTCTCTCTCTCTCTCTGTGTCTCTTTCTGTCTCTTTGTGTCTCTCTGTCTCTGTCTCTGTCTCTGTCTCTGTCTCTCTCTCTCTCTCTCTCTCTCACACACACACACACACACACACACACACACATTCTGAGTACGTCTCTTGTAACTGGCCTGTTCAAGGATTGGAACAGGCAAACATAAATCTTGCTGTACATAGGTTCATGATGGGTTTGGGTTTGCCATGGAAACACAGCAGAGCTTGACTTACTTGGTATTGTTACCTTGTCTCATCACCTCTCAAGCTCAGTGACAATGTTCATGACAGTGCTAATAGACAATCTTCACAGTGGCATCATATGGCTTAGGGAGAGGCCCAAAGTGGCTAAAACCTGTGGTACAGATGAGGTAACCACCAGCCCCTATCATATAGCCCTTCTGCCTTTGGTTTGATGTCTTAAGACAACATACCCCTTATCACACTCTTTCTAACTGCTGAGCCCATCACCTGTTTATAGTTACCCTTCCCTTCCTCCTGTCCCTTGGATCCATCTGTAGTCTTTAGCATGACCTAGTGCATCTCCCAGACTTCTTAACTCCTGCAAAACAAGCCTGCCATAAAATAGACAGCAAGAGGCTCTCATCCAGGTCATTCTTTTAATGGATATCTTCTAGGTGCTATGTTCCACTGCTCTGAGAACTGGTGATAAGACAAATTAACAAGACAAACGAAATTCATTGCTTTCATGAATTGCTGTTTGACCTGGAAGAAACAGCTAATACACAAATAAACAATCTCGCTCCATATAGTCAGTCTGTGATCTGAAGATGTTGTGATGGAAAATCAACCAGGAAGGGTGGCATACAGGGAGGAAAGTATAAATAGTCATTTAAAGCAATCTCTTCCTTGGTAAACAAACCATGGTGGGTCTCATTTTGAACATGGAGTATTTTCCTCTGTGGATGTTCAGGGATTATATATTGTTTCCAAAGGAAGTTTTGTGCCGGTATTTCTTGAATCAAATATTGGATCTCAGGAACTAGAGAGATGGCTCAGAGGTTAAGAGAATATGTAACACTCTTGCTGGGGATCTGAGTTCAGTTCTCCATATCCACATTTTGGAAGCTCACAACTGTCTATAATTCCAGCTCCGGAGATCCAACACTGTCTTCTAACCTCAATGGGAAACTGCACTACTGTGTGCATGTAAATAAATATGCATACATATATGATAAAGAAAATTAAATTTCAAAATTTGTATCTCTATGAGACCAAAATGTTTGTGAAATAGAACAACCCATTTTCCTCCAATAAATGGCTTTGGCCAAAACCTGTCTGATGATGTTATTGGGTATTAGCCTGACCGGCTTGGCCTAGGAGGCAGGAAGACATATATCCCTGTGTTATAGGTGATTTATTGAGAAAGAATCTGAAGATCTGGAAACTTTGCATGACCTCAGGGGAAAGTAGAGAAGTCTTGGGTCATTTTTGTGCTGGGCAGTATTGAGAAGCAGATTCTAATGGTTTTGGGAACCAAGACCAACCTAAAGATCCGGGGTCCCAGGCTTCCCTTCTGCTGGTTCTGCAAGGAAGCATCATTACCCTCCTTCAAAAAACGTAGTATTTGTTTATCAGGGCCACATGGCACTACTTTCTCATCTTTTCTTAGATCTCCCTTAACTCTTTTAGAGTACAAGTTGTTAAATTTAGGGCTTATGTTGTGATGGACTCTGGTTTCCTGATAAAAATATACCAGCTGTAAGAATTCACCAAGCAAAGAGCCATTCACAGAAGATCTAACAGCAGGCAGATAAAAAGAGGACAGCCAAATCCGGCACATAGAAGGCCTGCCTAAAGCCACACTAGATTAGGGCTCCTAAGAACCCCAGGCAGGAGAGACAGACCTATGGCTTTAGATTGGTTCGGTCCCAAGCAAGGAAAAAAGTAATATGTGGTGGTCAGGTCATAAGTAACGGGACCTCAGTAAGCATTTGTTGACAGCTGAAGGAAAGAGCATTCCTCAGGAGCAGGGACAAGCAAAATGGAGCTGAAGTCACAGGCATGAAGGCATCAAAGAACACTGGAGTGTCTTAGGTTCCTAGGGTCGATAACCATAGTTATCTTGGATCAGAGGCATGAAAGCCGGTTCTTTCATAGTCCAAAATCAAGGTGTAAGTAATGTGGGTTCCTATCTGTCGTCCACACCAGGCTTACTCCCAGCTTTGGGGTTTATTTTCATGTATCCTTGGCAGCCTTGGGCTGTGACCATAGCTCTTGAAACTCAACTTTCATCTTCATCTGGCCTATTCCTCATCCCTGACTCTGTATTCCAGCCCACACTGTCTTCTCATATAAAGACAAATCCTTGGCAGCCTTGGGCTGTGACCATAGCTCTCGAAACTCAACTTTCATCTTCATCTGGCCTATTCCTCATCCCTGACTCTGTATTCCAGCCCACACTGTCTTCTCATATAAAGACAAATCATTGGACTTAGGGTCTACTCTAAATCCTAAATCTAGGCTGGTCTCACCTTGAAATCCTTGCTTCTGTGAGATCCACTGTCTTTAGTCAGGGTTTCTATTTCTGTGATAAAACCCCATGACCAAAAGCAACTTGAAGAAAAAGATTTTATTTCAGCGTATAGGTCACAGTCCATCATCCAGGCAAGTCAAGGCAAAAACTTAAGACAGGAACCTGAAGGCAGGAACTGATGCAGAGGCCATAGGGGAGTGATGCTTACTAGCTTACTCAGCCTACTTTCTCAAATACCCTAGGAACACAAGCCCAGGGCTGACACCACCCAGAACAGGTTAGGCCTTCCCATATCAATCACCAACTTAAAAAATATCCTATTGTCTTGCTTATCGGGCATCCCACACAGGCATTTTCTCAGTTGAGTTTCCCTCTTCTCAGCTTGTTCTAGCTTGCATCAAATTGATGCTTAAACACTAGCCTGCACATACACCTTTCTGAATTTGGCTATATTTTAAGGTACCAGAGGTTCAGATTTGCACCTATCTTTTGCAGTACTACCACGTTAGGTTTGCAAACCACCATGTTAGGTTTCCATCTGTCAAGATAACTGCCAATTTCATCTAGTAAGAGAAGGGTCATAATATGAGATCTATGTGACAGTGAGGAGTGTTGTAAACCATTTTCTTGGATATGACATGGCCGGCACACTTATAAAACCACAGTAGCTATGATTACTTGAATAACAGCTGGAGGATGAGAATAGGCCTGCTTACTCCACCCTGAGACTCACTAGCAGTCAATGGCTTCTGGGGGATAGAAGAATTTAAAAATGAGTATGAGGTCGGTGTCAATGCTAAAGACAGCCAGAGACATGCCAGCTACTGGTGGGCATAGGCACTGAAAATGCCCAGAGGTGCCTCTAAGATAAGCAAGCCTATAGTAGAGGTGGGAGAGAAAGAAAAGTGATGGCACTAGAGACATGAGGGTGATGAGGATCGAACTGATGTGAGAGGATTGTGCTGCTATCTAAGGCCATGGTGAGGTCCTGGCACTATTCTGAAACTAAGAGTTCTATGTCTGAGTCTGTGGTCCTGCAGGAGCAGGGGTCTGTGTTGATGTCCCTGGCCCACATTACCACCAAAAGATATACCTTGGGCTGATTATTGGAATCATATTGATGTTCAGGGCTTTGCAGAGTTAGCCCAGCATCTTACCCCTGTGGCACTCAAGAGAGGCTGCCCTTCTCCTTGCCTGAGCAGTGTGGGAGAGCTCATCCTACTGACAAGGGTGTGGGAGGAGTGAACCCAATGACATGAGCCTGAGAAAGCCAGTCCTGCTTCTTGCTGGTGGCCACCAGCAAGAGAGCAGTCCCTGTCCCTGTCCATGTCCCTTCCCTGGGCAAAGTGGGAGAGCTCGCCCTGGTGGTGCAGAGGAGGAGAGCTGGCAGGGTAAACAACACCCAGGCTCAGATCCAGGGCCTTAACTTGGCCCAAGCCAACATTTGCCCCATCTATAAGATGGTGACGTGCATGAAGGAACCGGTCCTGCAGGATGAAAGCTGCAGGATCCACCATGGCACAAGGTAACAACAGAATCTGTGAGAGGCTCCCCACTGAGGATTCAGTAGCAGAAGCCAGAAGCCTTGAACAGACCAATGACTCATTGCAATGAGCATTTTGCAAGTAAAGCTGTTTGGGCAAAGGGCACACTATGTGGCACACTGTGACACATGGCAGCTTCCACGTCAAGACTCCCCCCCCCCCTTTTTTTTGGTTGTTTTTATTTTTATTTTTTGTTTTCTCTGGTGTGGGAAGAGGATGCAGGGGCAGAGGGCTATAATATAGAAGGACTGAGAGATGAAAAGGATTGGGGTTCCTAGTATGAAATTCACAAAAAAGTCAATAAAAAGTTTAAAAATGACTATGGTTCAAAGAGACGCTCTTCTCAGTCTTATTCTCCAGCCACACAAGGAAACCCACTTCTCTGCTAACAAGTTGACAGATTTGAGCATTATACATCTGCAGTGTGAGGAACTGAGTCTAATGTCAATTTTTTAAAAAAATATAATGCACATAGTATAGATGTCAAAATACTCTTTTGTGGGAGTATCCTATGGCATGATTACCCAAGACACAGGCCAATTTTCATGAACTACTGTTGCTGGTCTGTGTTTTTATCATATATCATATTGTATACTCGATCACAATATGTGAATAGGTCAGAAAATAGCGTATGTATGTGTCTATGTCAAGTATCTTCTCAGTTTTCTCCACTTCAGTTTTTGAGACTATTCCCCCCACTGAATCTAGTTCTTACCTATTTAGCTACACTGACGAACCAATAACCCATAACAATACTCTTGTCTCTTCTTCCCAGTGATGAGATTATAGGGACATGCTGTACCACCTGGCGTTTATGTGGATGCTGAAGATCTAAACGTAGGACCCTCAGGCTTGTGTGACAAGCAAGTTACAAATTGAACCCTCTCCCCAGCCTCTAGGCTACTGTTTTACTGGTGATTAATATGAACTTGACCTCTAACCCTACTCTTCCTACTACTGTGAAATGGAAGTAGAGAAGGAAGAGTTCAGCTGACATGCGACATAAGTAACATTGTTATGGGAGAAGGCAGCTCGTGTCTAACAACATAGGAATATCTATTAAAGCAGAATATTTAAATATTTCATCCTCGTGAAAAAGATTTCTTAAGAAAATGTTTACAGGTTCAAAAAACATCCTCCTATAAGTTTTAAGGGAAAGAGATACAAGATTAGTGCCTCAAATGCATGATTCTGGAGCAGACCACTCTGCCAACCTGACAACCTTGGCAAATATTTCCTAGACCTTGCACAGCCTGCCATCCTTTGTAACCCAGGGTAAAGCAAACTGGAAAGACATATTCTAGGTAATATGCCAGAGCCAAAGCCTATGTTTCTACATCTAGATGAGTCTGACCATGTTGGAAATCTCAAAGCCCACTCAGGTTTTCCCTCAGAATTAAGAAACATAGAAAGGATAAAAAGAGTCAAGGCCAGTAGTTTACAAGATTTGAAAGCACGTTGGTAGTCTCATCTACTGGGAAGACCCTGAATCTCTGTATGACTTACTAGCCAGTGTTCTTGACAGATATTACACTTAGGAGGGGACCTGCTGACACTGGGAGAAGGTATAAAATGGAGTAAACTCACAGACATTGGAGACTTTTTGATGCAGGAGAACATCCATAATTAGAGAAACACAGGCAGAGTCTGAAAGGCTCTTGGGCTATTGTATTCTTCTTAGTCCATTAGCCTCCCTTGTCTGATCATGACCTCTATGATAAAGGTTAAAATGGGGTGATATTTTTTATAGCAGCCTTATCACAAGCAGATAGAGGAGACCACCTGAGTTAAAAAGCAATCCATTGCCCTCTAGTATATCCCTTGCCTTCCACTCATCACTACTAGGTTCTTCACCAAAATAAACTTGAAAGATGTTTTCCACTTAGATAAATACATTTCAGAGACCTTAGGACAGTTCTTTTTCCCCTTCTTACACTTACCACGATCCCAGAACACATGTCTTCATACAGGCGTCATAAACATGTGTTGAACAAACAAGGTGGGAAGACACAGATAAATAAAGCTGACAAAAAGCAGGTCCGTAGTCATACATGAAGACAGGAATATAGAACTGCTGTTGATATGCCCACGGGAATTGACCAACTGACTCTCCATGGCCAATACCTACAAGGCCACCAACTCAGCTCTGTCTCTGCAGTCTAAACCCTGTTGGATAAAAACTAAAGGGTTTTTGCTGATGATAGCATTAAGACCTTCAAATAAACCTCCAGTTCCCTTTTCTTTTGAAATTCAATCAGCCATGTTGAAGGAAATGAACCTTGTATGTGGAGGAGATAAAGTCTAGAAATTACTGAGATACAAAGAAACTCAGGTCCCTTAGCAAGCTGTTATAATCTATAACAGTAGATTCTAACCAGCCTTAAAGCAGACTGTCCAGAAAGTCACTGTCAAGCACTGGCACGGACCTTAGACTTGGGAGTAGAAAGTGTGCACCATTACTTCACAATAATGCATATGAACTTGGTATAATGAACTATACACGTCAATGGAATTATTCAAACTGAAGTTAGAATAATCAGAAGATTATTTTCAGGAAAGCTTCCATGATCTTATTAATAACCAGAGGCCTAAACCATACAGAGTCCTTGATTTGGGGGCCCAAAATCTAAAGAAAGATTTACAGGTTAATACTGTCCTTGTCCTTTGTTCTTAGTTAGAAAGTGTCTAGGTCTTTGTTCAGGTGCTTGGTTTACAACTGAAAACTTAAACTTAGTATATGCATGCTCAAACCCTTTCAGTACTCCTAGGAATCAGTACTTCCAGGTCTCTGAACCATCTTTCAGCAGTTGGGAGTTTTTCCATGGGAAAATTCATGGCTGGTTAAGTTGAGTCATTTATGAATGATAGTAGAGCGTCAAGCAGAGTGAAAATTCTTTGTAATTCAAGAGGTGATTGAGTCGTCAATGAACCTAGGCCTTGTGTTCCATTCTAGGAAATACTGGCTTAGAGTGGTAGATTAATCTACATTAGTGAACTCGCAATGGGAGGAGATCAGTAGTACTCCTCACTAATCTATGCTCAGCAAGGCTTTGGTCTCTTAGTTATCCACCTCGCCTGCTGGAAAACCATAAAAGAAACATTTGTTATTAATACTGCCACTAAAGAACTTTGGTTACTAATATTATTGACGGAAAGGTCAAAGGACAAAATAATTCTTTGCATTCCTGCAATAAATAATAATAAATCTATCAAGCACCTGTTTGTGCCAACAAACTTATTTAAAAAAAAATAGATAGTCAGTTAAGGAACCAACTGGTGGCTCAGAACCTCTTCCTTGTTCTTTGGGATTGGGGTGGGAAATGCTAGGATGTCAGGGTGGGTTACTCCAACTGATTGACTAGGACCTGGGGTCAGTGGAAAAGAAGCATTTGACCTGACATAGACTATTGTTTTCTCTCAGTATTCTGCCACCGATGTGTACATGGTTTTCTTCATGCCAATGATTTCCCCAACTCTTTGGATATCAACTACTTAGTTATACAAGAATTCAATTACATTCTGAAGCTATTTTCCCAGTTTAAGATATCCATCTCACAAGCCCACCCCGTCTGCAGATGCCACTCCTAGGGATTGGAGGCCCAGAGTATTCATACATCTGTCTGACTCTTCTGCAGAATCCAGGACTCCCATGGTTCCCTTTCCCAACTACTAGAGCAGATTGCATAACTCGCATAACTTGGGGAGACGCTTTGATTACTATCAGCAGTGCATTGTAAACATCCTAACCCAAGAGCAGTTAAATGGAAGAAATGCAAAGGAGAAGCTATGGTGCGAAGATTAGGGAGTTTCTATGCCTTGTCCAAGCCTGCCTATTCCCATCATCTTCATATGTGAACCAATTCTGGAGACTTACAGTTCTCTTTAGGAGGCTATGGACATTTTATGATAATCATTAGTCACTGGCATTTGGCTCATTCTTTGTTCCTCATCCCCTCATGCAAGCTGATATTGGAGCATGGACAGAAAGGGAGAGTAGAGGTTGTAATTCTTTAGTCAGAGCATGGTCTTTCTGGAAATTAGCTTTGAGTCTGGTCTGATCTAGAGACCTTGCTTTGCAGTTCTACACTTCGGGGCAGATTACTTCTTGAAAGCCAGGAGCACACATACATATACATCAGCATAAGCACACACACACATAAAGCATGCTAGCAAGATGGGGCCTTTCTATTGTATAACAGAGGGAGTGATATGCCTTTCATATTCAGTGGGTTTAAAGGAAACCACACTCAAGGAGATGAAGACCAGATGTTGAACTCCCCCGCTAAAGTTTATTCGCCACAACTCACCTGCTGCATGTCTCCCTGCTTGTTCTTACTGTGAGTGTCTGTGTGGCTACATAACATCTCACCAGCACAGTTTCTGTTCAGATGCAACCTTAATCTTAGGAAAATCCTAGGAACAAAATGAACTTCCAGGATATGTTCCACAGAGGTCACCAAATATTATGTGTTGTATACAGTGCCTCATCTTGTAGTCAAAAGGTGTATGATAACTAACATTTTGTCAGAACATGTTAGGAGGCCTTGCCATATCAATTGTTGTAACTTTTTTTTTGGTAGGGGGAGGGAGAAGAGGGAGAGGAAGCTCAAATTGTGATGTAAATTAATTAATGAATGAAAAAAGAAAATAAAATTAGGTCACTGAAACATCATATAGACTTTTCCTTCCATGCATATATATTTTTTTCTTTATCATATATATGCATAATATATATGATATTAGAGGTGATAGCTACCTGTGTCCAATGTGTTCTGCAGAATGTGATGCATGCCATTAGGGAATTTCAGCCCCTCATGCAATGCCATCTGCTGATCCCGTGACAAGCATATGAATAAGCGCTGTCTCTGCCACTTGCTTGGTCTGTGCATTTAATTAAGTGCACAAATTCCTACAGGCATGTGGCTAAAAGGGCTCTGGCAGATTTCCTCTCTGGAGAGCTTGGCTCTGGATAGCTGTAACCCTCGCTGGCACTGGAATTCCAAACATGTTTGTACGTGTAACAATAAGTCCTGAGTTAGTAGCATGGCAGCCTTTGTCAGCTTCGATTTCAGCTCACCACACAAGCACTGTAATAACTCATACTGAAATGGAGTCATTTGAGGTGTGCTCTATTCATTCCTTTCATAGAAAATTAGCATTTGTGAGCAAAAACATGGGGACATTAACCACATGCACATTTCACAACAATCCAGTTGGATTTACCCTGGTGTTTGATGTGATTCAGTTCGTTCCGTTTGCAATACAAAGCAACTTAGTGAGAATGTTATTTCGGCGTAAAAACCTACAAAACCAAAGTAAAATGTTTCTGAAATGGCATTAACTGAGAAAACAGGAGTTTGTGATGGAACATAACATGTCACAAGCCCAAATTGGTTGGTTGTTTGTGAGCGAGTGCACACATTCACACATGCGTAGTTTTTTTAAATTCAATTTTACTTGTAATTCATTTTTTACACTCCATATTCCATTCCCCACCCCATCCACCCTCCCACTGCTCCCCATCCCACACCTTCTCCCCATTCCACCCTGTCTCCAAGTGGATGCCCCCCCCCCCTCCACCCCATCTGTTTTCTTACCAGGGGCGTTTACAGATACGATGTATTTACTGATAAGGTGAGGTAACAAAACCAGGACAAATTTGCCTCAAGCTCTGGATTCAGGAGCTTCTGATTTGAAGAGAATCCCTCTTCTTCACAGCCTCATCTGAGCACTATTAGATTCCCAAGAAAATATAAAATAAAAGCAAATGTAAGCAGGACCTGGTCATGTGACTTCTTTGACTTGATCTTTAGCCATCAGGATGTCCATGTGACTAAATTCTTTGCATAACTTCTAAGTAACATTGTTTCGATCAGCAAGCGGGTAGGCAGAGGGTTGGGAACCGAGGGAAGCTCCTCCAGCTGTGAGCAACGAAGAGGTCAGGGTGGTGGCTATGGGAACACCTCATCTCCTACGAAGCACAGGTATTGATCTGTTAGTTGATGGCTAAAAGCTCCCTGCGGAAAATCTGCAGCTACAGTGGTAGGCTGGTAACCATGGCATGATAACAGGCTTGCTAGGAGAATTCCCAATTAAACCAACGAATGAAGCAACAGTGAGCTACTCTCTCCTCCTGATTACAATCAGCTGGAGATCGATCCTCTTGTCCCATGAAAGGGAAGGGCATGGTAAATGGGACTAGCACAACTTCAAAGTATACAGATGCTCAGGTCCCACCGATGCATCTTCCTATTCTTCATCTTGTTGGGAATACAAATCCCAGAACAGACACCTTAACATTTTGTAGATGGGTTAGAGAGAAGAGCACAGTAGCAACTAGAATGCTATTTTGCTAGGTACTTTCCATCTTCAAAGCCTAATGCTATACCTTGGATTAGTTTGAGCTTCTCCCCCCCCCTCCGCCCCGCCCCTTTACATCCTGTCTCTGTCCACATCATCATGAGCAAAGCAGGAACTAGAGAACCTGCCCCTGCTGGACCTGACCCTAATCTCACATGGCTCATTGCTTTCCACCTAAGACCAGGCTTCCATTCCATCACCCAGTGTCACCAGTGTTCCTAATGGCGAGAGCTCACTTCTGCCTCAGTTTTTATCTTCTTAGGTTGCTCTACAGTCCCTCACCAGGCCACACAGCTTTTCATTGGAATCTCAGGACACTGCTGCCCCACTTCAGCTGGTCTCCCTATGCTCTTCTGCAAATTCCATTGCTTTGAGGTCTCTTTCTGTTCCCCTCTTTATCCTCTCCATTGTACCATTTGTGGCTTCGGTGAGGGTTTTCCTCTAGTTGTGCTCAGACTTGTCATGATCTCCTGACTGAAACTTTTGTGTCAAAGGACTCAGAAACATCCACCCCAGTCCTCGCACCCTCCATCCCAATACCCTATACATGCATTGGAGGCTAAAACTTCTGCTTCTGTCAAAATCTGTCTCATCTCCTTGTGCATTCTCCATGTGGTCCTACTAGTCTAACCTAAGTCTTCATCTCTTTGCCTGGGATTTCTGATTGTTTAGAGCCTCTTGGGATTTATCTGGCTGACCTGAAGGAGTCATAGGGCTTGCCTTAGAGGTCATGGTCCAAGCCTGGGTCTGTGGAGACAAGGATGCTCCTTTCTGGGAAGAAGCTAAGAACTCTCCAGTGGCTTTTTCACCTCTCAGAAGTATCAACAATTTTTACTCCTCTTTTTATCTCTCTCCCTGACTGCTTCTATTTCCTCACTAAAGCCGTTAGCAGATGTCTCTCATAAGAAAGCCCTTGTGCATTTCTTCCTGTATTAACATCACTATCATAATACCCAACCAAATACAAATTCACATCTGTAAAAATGACCACCGCCTATCCTGACAGTGATTCTCAGGATTCCCCCCACACCCCCACCCCCCACCCCACCCCCCACCGCCTTTTTATTTTTCTACAAATGCATGCTGCTTTCCTGGTGCCACTTTAGGAAAGTACAGCACATAAACGTGTGTCAACAGCACAAGCTGATTGCTGCAATTCTTGAGGCTAGGAGTACAAAAGTCAGGTAGGATTAGTTCTTTCTGACACTCCTTGGAAGTTTGCTGGGTGGTTTTATGTCAACTTGATACCATCTAGAGTTATCTGAAAGGGGTGGGGGGCTCACTTAAAAAGAATGCCTCCATGAGATCAGATTGTAGGCAAGCCTGTATGGCCTTTTCTTTTCTTTCCATTAATTTACTTACCTGTTCATCTACATTTCAATTGCAGGCCCCCTCCTCCCAGTCCCTCCACACACACACACAGCCCTTTACCCACACTTACCCCTTTTCTCCAAGAAGGGAGAGGCCCCCAGGGACTATTACCCCACCTGGAACATCAAGTCACTGCAGGACTAGGCATGTCCTCTCCCACTGAGGTCAGACAAGGCTGCTCAGCTAGGGGAATGGGATCCATAGGCAGGTGACAGATTCAGGGATAGCCCCCACTCCAGTGTTGGGGGACCCTCATGAAGACTACGCTGCACATCTGCTACATGTGTGCTGAGTGGGGCTGGGTGGGAGGTGGGGAGCCTAGGTCCAGTCCATGCTTGCTCTTTGGTTGGTGGTTAGTCTCTGGGAGAACCCATGGGTCCAGGTTAGTTGACTCTATAGGTCTTCTTGTGGAGTCCCTTTCTCCTTTGGGTCCCTCAGTTGTTCCCCTAGTTGTTCCACAAGATTCCCCAAGCTCCATCTGATGGTTAACTGTGGGTCTGTACATCTGCTTCCATCAACTGCTGGGTGGATCTCTCAGAAGTCAGCTAGGCCAGGCTCCTGTCTGGTGGTCCCTGATTGGGCATGGACATTTCCTTACTTAGTGATGGAACGGGGAGGGGAAAGCCATGGTGGGTGGTGCCATCTCTGGGCTGGTGATCTTGGATTATATAAGAAAGCAGTCTGAGCAAGCCATGGGATGCAATCCAGTAAGAATCACCCCTCCAGGTTCCTACCCTGTTTAATTTACTGTCCTGAACAGTGCAATGGAATTGTAAGCCAAATAAACCCTTGCCCCACCAAGTTACTTTGTGTTTTACTCATGGTATTTTGTTATGCTAATAGATACCCTAAGACAGGTTGTTCTTCTTGGTTTCTTGTGACTGTAACAATCACTGCCATCCTTAGCTTACAGACCCATGGTTCCCATCTCTGCCTCTATGATCCTATTGAGTTTTCCCTGTAAGGCTCTTATACACAGGAACTAAATTATATAGAACCATCTTTAATGTTTCAAATGGTTAACATCCAAAGATTATTTGCCTGTACATAAATGCATATCATACACTCACCTGAAATTTATTTAAAGGGATTAAGTATGACCAAGTAAGAGACAAAAGGTCACTTATCCAAGACAGTGAGTTCATTGGAACTGATGTCAGGGATGTGAATAATGAAATTCCCAAAAGAGTAATGGTATGTGGCTGTGTGGGAGAGGAGTGGGTAGAGTTAGATATTGGAGATATGAAGAATATTCCTGAGGAATATTGGCCAAGGAAGATGAGCAAGCTCATAGGTTCCATCTTCCAAGTTCCTTAAGGGTCAGTGAGACCATACAAACCAACCTTTAGTGTCTATGTAAATACACAAGCTTTGGATTTCAGAGGACTGGTCCCACACCAGACACAGCAGGTAGGAAGAAGAAGAAGCTGTCACAACTGTAGCACTGCTCCTTTACACACCCAGGAAGACCTTTGCACTTGGATGGCCATGCCACTTCCACAAGAGCAGGAAGAATTCAAGGACACTGTGTCACAGCCCTCAGCTGCCTCTTCATACCGCTTTCCACTGCATTTTAATAGAAATCACTCAAGAGATAAAACTGACTTCCATTGATTAGGTAGAGTCTTTGGTGAATCTCAGTTTCCTGTACTTTTCCATATACTGTTACCATGCATGACCTGGGAGTAGTTTCAAAGCACCCTTCTCAAAATCTTCTCTCACCTTTGTGGGTATTTTCACATTTCCCCCATAAAATTTCTCCTGCCACCCTGGCTCACATCAGCGTGTCCTCTATAGCATATTACTTAGATTTTGCTTGTTACCCATAGTTCCCTTCCACCATCTTTTAAAAAATTTATTTATTTAATGTATATGAATATACTGTCTCTGTCTTCAGACACACCAGAAGAGGGCATCAGATCCCATTAAAGATGGGAATGTAATGTGAGCCAGCATGTGGTTGCTGGGAATTGAACTCAGGACCTCTGGAAGAGCAGTCAGTGCTCTTAATCACTGAGTCATCCCTTCAGCCCCTTCCACCATCTTGATTTGTATAAAAACATCCCTTTTCACTTGTACTTTGAGATTGTTGGTGACATCAACTTTTATATACAGAAAACATTGATAGACGTCTCAGAAAGAAAGAAAGAAAGAAAGAAAGAAAGAAAGAAAGAAAGAGAGAGAGAGAAAAGAAAGAAAGAAAGAAAGAAAGAAAGAAAGAAAGAAAGAAAGAAAGAAAGAAAGAAAGGAAGGAAGAAAGGAAGGAAGAAAGGAAGGAAGAAGGAAAGAAAGAAATAGAGAAAAGAAAAGAGAGAAAGAGAAGAAAAAGAAGGAAAAAATTATGAAGTTTTTTGTGGAAATAAAATAGTAACTTTAGCCTATAAACCACTTCTCACCTTTTCCTTTTTTTAGTCACTCCTAGATATGTTTCTTATTCCATTATTTTATATAAATCTCTTTTTAATATTTATAAGACTTAGGGATTTAGAAGAAAGGCTATTCTGTATCCTAAAACTAAGAATAGGACAACTAAATTAGTTATTTATGTACTGTAGACTATCACTACAAACTGATTTACATTTGTCTTAATCTCTAGTGCATGCTGTCTCTTGTCTTATCTTGTTGCCTGGTGGGGTGGCTGAGCCATGGTCTTTAGTTATAAAAATTAACAACTGAAATTAGAAGGTTCATACAAATTATTATTTACACTTTGAGTAATTTTTCCATTGAAATATTGAAATGTCAGATCAGTTTACTGGAAGTCAGAGTGCTTGTTTCATGATCACAAGTCTAAGAACTTGGAAGACAGTAAGCTATTATATGACTTCATCATCAAAACCTTTGGTAATTCTATGAGCTCGTTGGCCAATCTGAATCACAGGTAATGGGAAACTCTTGTTCAGAGAAGCAGAATCTTTGATAACTGGGTAGAGATTCATTCTATAGACCTTTCTGGGCCTTGACTCTGACTCTCTCTTCCTCTGCCTGGAAACAACTGAAGTGTATTTCTGTTACGTCCTGATTTCTGATAACATTCCCCCCATCTTTAGCCCACCAAAGGTAATGTGTTAATGTGATTTAGAGTGAAATTAATTCACATGGGTTTCATGATAGTTCAACAGTGGAAGACTTCCTCACTCCTTACTAACTTCCCTTCCTGCACAAATAAATCAAATCTTTTTTCCCTAAAACCTTAATGATGTTCACTATGAAAACACCAGTCATCCAGGAACTCAGATAATCTGAGAAATTCTATAATTGCCTTTAAGTTATATACCTTAATATCTGAATTCCTCTCTTCTTTTCCTAGGTAAGTGGTATTTCTTCTTCGTTGCTTTGGGGAGTATTGATCCATCATCTGGTAAGTGTTTGCTTTGTTGTGGGACCTGCTGTTATCTGAAGGTTACATGAGAAGTGCTGTAAGAACCAAAGACAAAGTGGAAAAACACCTTGTTTTAGTGGGAATGCTCGTGTGTGTTAAATCTATTTTAGAGTGATTTTTGTGGGGTGAGGAATAATTCTTTGGTGTTGCCACACACTGTGTTCTTATTTCTGGAAGAAGGCCCAGTAGCTGATTGAGTGATGATGAAATTTGCCTTTCAGACATTCTTTTTATATGGATTTTCTTTTCCTTATTATTATTATTATTATTATTATTATTATTATTATTATTATTATTATTTATTTTAGCTTCTTTCCACTGTCCTTCAGCTTTTCTAAGTGCCTCCCATCCTCTGATTATTATAAAACCATAAAACTCCAGAGGGAGGTATTTTGTTGAAGATTTTGCTACTTATGTGAGCCATGTTGTTCTGTTATAATGGCTGTGTTCCTCTCTTTCTCTTTCAACCTCTTATCTTGCATCCCATACACAATGACTTTATCTGTACAGTATTAGGGGACTAGAGATTACTATCCACCATCATTAAGGTCTACTGTATTACAACATTTTTATTAAGGTACAAAGTCTGGTATGCACTTATCTCTCTAGGCACAATCACATATGCATTGTGCTATGGATTTCTTCCCACAAGTTAATGACAGGAATTGGCTGTTAACACTGAGAGTTCTCCTTTAACAGAACAACTGCGGCACAATATAAAAAGGAAATAAGAAAAAAACTGAGCGCTTTGGCTCATACATATCATAGGAGAATATAAATGATGTGTACAACATATGGAGCTTTTGCTTTGTTTCTGATAGTTGAGTCTTTTACCTTTTAGAGATGATCTAGAAAATCCTCTCAGCATTGTCCTCTGATTGAAGTAGAGGGAGAGTCACATACATGTAACTTTCTTACAATATTTGTTCAGGTCATTGGTTCTGGTAGACACATTCGCTCTATGAAGCACTAGGCACAGCAAGGTTATATTTGAGATTCTGGTCCTTCATATTCCTCACCCAAAACAAACAAAACAACCCTGCACTTAATTAATTAATTAATTAATTAATTAATCAGATATCTATGTAGGATTGGGGGCTATTGTTTGTTTTTCTTGAACAGACTTCTGTTGAAACGTTTAGTGCTAGCTCCTTTAGTGCTCGCTTGGTTTCTGCGGAGGATTTTTTTTACAATCAGCACTTAAAATATGTTTTACTTGTGTTTATGTATGTTTAGTAGGATGTGTTTGAAGAAGAGTCCCCAGAGGTCACCTAAGTTGCTCTTGACACTTTCAAAAGACTACAGATGTTGCTTTAAATAACCCGTAATGGGATTCTGAGCCCCTGCTGTTTCCTGTGTTGCAGTAGAATTTTTCTATTAAAGATTCTGGATTAAAGAGATCAGAAAACAGGAGACAAAAAGATAGAAAGGTGAAAGGGGTTAGATTTCAAGCTTGCATAGGCTTTCCCAGCGACTTTGAAGCCTACCAGAGCCCCACAGACATGTGAACCAAGACGTTATTTGAACAGCTTGCTCAACAATGGGCTAGATGGCGAAGCACGTTTTAAATTGACAAAGTTAGCCCTTGTGGGTAGTTTTTATTCTTTGCCTTTGACCTTATTGGATGCCATAAATGAAATATGGCGGTGTGGGTTTGAAAAGGCCAGGGGCTACGTATTTATACCTCCACTGACAGAGAGGAAAAACGGAGGCGTGAGCAAACATGGTCTGTTTAACTCCATCCAGTTAGCTCAGGCGGCAGTAACACAAAGATGCCATGGTTCTAATCTGTAACTCTGTTTGGATATGAGATCTCCCATTATTATTTTTAAATTCTTTTCATTTGGTTCAGGTAAGCCACGCAGAAAGGTCAGATCTGACGAGGCAGCTTGACTGTATGTTCACTGTACAAGGAACTTGAAAATACTTAATGTGAGGGAGTCTATTTTTAATGTAGATTTCATGATTTGTCCCATGCTGTTTCTATTATGAATGTCTTCCACTTTGCAATCAGATGTAGTAGAGCCTCTGCCTGTGAGCTCATTTCAGAAATCCTTATTTGTCATGCTAGAAAATGCCATTGTAACCATCTACAGCCTTTAATGACCCTGCCAGATTTCTCCATGATTATCTGAGTGATAGTTGTACAATGTGCCTTTCTACATTGCTTGAAAATTCATGTGCGATACCATTAACTGAGAGATATTATAATTCTTCAACATTAAATTTTTAATTATATTACATTCATTTTGCTACAATGCATTCATCATATAATCCAAATATGACCAAGTGCGTTGAAAAATTGTTCTGAATCATGAGGCTCTGTGATTAATCTCTTTGCTTTAGTGACTATGTCCATATTAAAACCATAACGAGAACTGCCATGGACCCTTGTCCTTATGAAACTATAATCCCAAAGAAGAGGTCATGGAAATGCCAACCTTAAAAATGGAGCTGATCACAATGTAAGATGCATGGTGTAGAAACCAGATGTCTTTGAAGGACTGGAGGATAGGAGTTGTTAAAATGTGTGCATTGTTCATTATGTAGGGAAAAAAAAATGCAGCTGTTTCTAGAGCTAATCTGATCTTTGTGAACTCTCACCATATCAAGTAGAAGACTCTGAATTTACTGATGAGTTAATCTCTTTCTCTTATTTAAATGGTCTCCTTCTGTTATGAATAAAAGAGAAAATACGGACGTTCAGCCCATTTAAAGGCTCTGACTGAGAGAATCAGTTGTTCGCCTATAGCTCCCATGACAGGATGGTTAGATACATGAGGCTGCTGGAAGTATTATCTCTTGATGACTTGCTGGGTCATATGTGTATACTATGGAGAGAGACCTCCCTGAATTAGGATAAGGTTTGCATGTACTTCCCAGACTCCTGGAGCAAAGTGTGGTTTTACCTCTCTTCCCTTGGTATGTCCTCCTAAGACCTAGCTTGCCTGCACTTGCCCTCCAGCTGGCAAGATCATCCTGCACTCAAGCTGCAGTGACCAGTAGGCTAGAGAGTTCTAGCTAGTGTTGATGAGACAAGTAAGCTGAGGACATCCCCCCAGAGCAGCTAAATTAGATTAGCATGAGATTGTGAGAGCTTTTTGGTTCCCTGCTGCACCCACCCAGCTAAACATCCTGGAACCCTTTGAAGCAGTCTTCCCCAAATCTCCTAAAGGACACAGAATACAAAATCTCTTACCTTCAAGTCAGGGTGACACTCTTGTCACTGAAGTTATGAAGTAGGGCAAGAAGAAAAAAATATTCTCTCTGCTCCTTCTGCAGGGTTTTTCTCTTTTCATGGTCCTTTGGTAATAGTCTACTCTGTCTACTCTATCTATCTATCTATCTATCCATCATCTGAATGCCTGTCTATTTATTATCTACTTTTTCATTATATTCACAGTTCTGTCTACTCCACAGTATATGGTAAATTCCAAGAACTAGTACCCAACTTGGTTTTATTCCAAAGAAAAGCAAATAAAACTTTAACATATTCTTTTCTCATCCATCCTGACCTTCAGAATCATGGGCTTAACTCGAAGACTGTATTTCTTCATCAAAGGCTGATTACAGACACTTTCTCCACCACATTCTCCCTCCCTTCATCGTTCCATTTATTTTCACTAACATAACCCTAAAGCCCTCTTTATACAAGGCAGGCTTTGGGCTCCTAAGTGACCAATTCGTTCACACAGAAATTGAGAGGAAAATACATTGAAATTTGTCAGAGTCTGTTCAGAGAGAGTGTGCTTCTGATGAGCTAATGTGGGGCTAATTAGCACAGGCTAATGTGGGGGCTGCAGAGAAAGACTCTGCAGGAAGGGAAAGATGGATGATTAGCAAGACAGTCTTTCATAGACAACCACATTTCAAAAGTGAAATGGCAAAGCAGTAGTTCAATACGTTTTCTGAGAGTTACAAACCAGTTGTGTTTGGGAGTCACTGTATAGCATGTGTCCCTCTTTGAGGAACTACAATATGCTAGCATATATTTCATATATGGTCCCCAATAAAGGAGCTAGAGAAATGACCCAAGGAGCTGAAGGGGTCTGCAGCCCCATAGGAGGAACATCAATATGAACTAACCATTACCCCCCAGAGCTCCCTGGGACTAACCACCAACCAAAGAAAACACATGATGGGACTCATGGCTCCAGCTGCATATGTAGCAGAGGATGTCCTAGTTGGTCATCAATGAGAGGAGAGACCCTTGGTCCTGTGAAGGGTCTATAGGGGAATGCCAGGGCCAGGAAGCAGGAGTGGGTAGGTTGGTGAGCAGGGGGAGGGAGGAGGGGGTAGGAGGTTTTCAGAGGGGAAACCAGGAAAGGAGAACATTTGAAATGTAAATAAAGAAAATATCTAATAAAAATCATTTCATCTAATTCCTGATACACTGGATGCGTCTGGCACCATTTTACCCATGTGGGGTAAATTTGTATTAAGACCTGGTTACTTAGAGAAATCACAGTGAAAGCTGCTGATTAACTAATGATGATCCAGGGAGAGCTGTTAAGGTCTTACGAAGAACTTATTGGTCCTAAAATTTGTCTACAAATAATATTCTTATTAAGAATATTCTACTATGTAAAGGACATGCCAAAAAGATATATGATGAGTCATTTTTTGACAATTTGGAGTTTCTCAAAATTCCTGGCTTCCTGTCTAAGAGGTATGAAATAACAGGTATATTCACTACCTGTAGGTTCGCTGCTCTAGAAGTGGTGTGACATGAGAGAGTGGAGCCATTAAATGAGGCAGACTGAAGTCTCATGCACTCGTCACCCTTAGTCAGATAACCTCACATTTTATAATCTTGCAGTTAAAAGGAGTCACATGAGTAAAATGTCCAATCAAAAGGGCAAGCTGCACATAGTGAACAACCCACATATAGTGGACAAGCCACACTGGGTGGACAACCCACATATAGTAGACAAGCCACACTGGGTGGATAAGCCACATATGGCAAAAACATCTTTTTCTATAGAGGTAAATTCACACCTTTCTGCTGCACCTGGGAGGAACACAAAAACATATTCCAAAATTGATTCCTTGTTCAGAAGAAATTGAGGCCACAAGACTCGTGTTTCCTTGGAGTTTCCTCACATGCAATCAGAATTCTCCTCATATGACTCCATTCTGGGACTGTGTCCTGATACCTGTTCACTAGCCGTTCCTCCTAAACAAATGACTGTTTCTGCACTTCCTTTTCTGAGTCAGCCTAATAATGAATGGTAATGTCTCTCAATTATATTCCACAGTTTGAACATAACATCACGATGTTACAAAATACTCATTCATGTTAATGTTGCTTAAACTAACGCTTCTGGTGATCTTCCAAAAGACTTGCATGAACTAACACTCAGGGAGGCCCTACCTTTCATTTTATAATGGAATATCTCCTTTTAAAATTGAAAGTGTTGTAACTCTTCATGCTAATCATGAGAGAATGCCTCAGAGGACTTTTTAATTATATTTTTTCGGGCTTGAACAATTTTATGTTTTAATTTCTTCCTCCTTCCTTTCAAATAGTGTTCTTTTGTGCACTTTTTAGTTAGCGCTCTCTGCAGTAAGCACTCTAGCATACTTAAAATACCCTGCAGTTTAGATCCCTAAGACTAGGGGGGGTCGAGATTTCCAAAATTCAATGAACTCAAACATAACCTTCTTTAAAAGTAATAATCATTCTCTGGACTCTTGATTTAGAGTTGCATATGTGTTCTATGCATGGTATGTATGTATTTGTCCGAGTAGGCATGTGTGTGTGCATGTTCTCTGTATAATGTCTATGTATTTGTTAGAGTAGGTATGCATGTGTGCATGTATGTGCATGTGTGTGTTCTATGTATGATGTGTCTATATATGTCAAAGTAGGTAAATGTGTTTGTGTGTGTATATGTGTGCACATGTGTGTTCTGTGTATAGTGTGTACATATTTGTCAGAGTAGGTATGTGTGTGTGCATTTAAGTGTGTGTCACTGTGTGTGTGTGTGTGTGTGTGTGTGTGTGTGTGTAGGTAGATCACAGGTAGATGTCATGTCTTCTTCAATCATTCTTCTTTTATTTTTTGAGCCAGGATCTCTCAGAAAGCCTGTGAAATTAATTGAAGTCATTAAATTGATCCGATCTCATCAATTTAGCTAGGCTGGCTGGCAGATGAGCTTGTCATCTCTGCTCCCAACCCCTGTCAGTGCTGGGGCCAGAAGGACATGCCATATGCCTTGCGATTTACATGAATCCTGGAGCTTCAAACTCATATCCTCACATGTGCATTGCAATCCCAGGCTGAGCCATTTCCCCAGCCCCAATTTGTCTCTTTAAATACATGGCACAGCTTGAAAAATACTCCTGTTTAGATCTTTGTAAGACAGGGAATCAAGCAAACCTTCATGTCCACTTTTTGTTTATTCAAATGAAACTTGAAACTCTCTAGGCTTGGTGAAGTTGTCCTTTCTCTACTCCTTTGATAAGCTTGGCAGGTAAAACTTTAACTCTCAGAAGTTCCATCAGAAAAAAAAAGTAGATATTAAGTATGCCAATAATTTGTAAAGAATGTCAAAAGGAATGTGTGATATCAGAGCTGCAAAGGACCATAGACAGCTTGCAACCTGGTGTTCTGATTGCTCCAGCATGGTCTTTGTAGCTCTCATCAACATGCTTCTCTCATTGCATAAAACAAAGCTTCAAAGATATTTAAAATTATACATTTGTTTGCAATTTAGTGAATATCTGTGGTAGTTTCTAAGTACAACTTACTTTTAATCATATTCAATTCAGCTAAAATATATACCATACACAAAGTTCTAGTCATGACCAGCACTATTAAATTCCTCCAGTGAAATGATATAACTATGTATTATAGGTAAACCACTCATATTTGAAGTATAAATGTGCATGCATGTAATATATAAAGTTCCCTAAAATTGGGCTGTAATATATTCCGTGGCTTATTTGCCTATTCTACAAATATATCATTGAATACTAAGTCTTAAGTACAATACATTTTACTAGTCGTTTTACTAAGGAATGAACTATAATCATGGAATTCAGATTTCATGTTATACTATACTACTATCATTTTCTTTTAAAAAACAGCTAAATTTTATCTGACTAAAGAAAAATCTTGAGTATATTTTCATAGATGTGCTATTTTGGAAATTTTGCAAATGTGGCATATTTGTGTTACATATATTTTGGGAGAAAAAGAAGGAGGGAGAGAGGCAGAGAGAGAGAGAGAGAGAGAGAGAGAGAGAGAGAGAGAGAGAGAGAGAGAGGGAGAGAGAGAGAGAGAGAGAGAGAGAGAGAGAGAGAGAGAGAGAGCAAATTTCAGGAGTCAGTCACCACTCTCACCAGGCTTGTTTTCATGGATCAAATTCAGACCTCAGGCTTGGCAGCAAGTGTGTTCACTCACTGAGTCATCTTGCAAGCCTAGATAAGACATTTTAAAGCCAGCTATGACCAACTACTAAAAAGACACTTCAGAAAGGGCTGTCATATGTCATTATGCCAACTGAATTTAAGCTATAAAAAGCTAATTTTTATTCTCAATGCGAAACATAAAAATAATTAAAAGTGCTCATTTGAACATTACTTCATAATAATTTTAATTTTTGAGAACTGCATCTATATCTCTCCTGCCTCTCCCTGTCTGTCTCCAAGTCCTCCCATGTCTTCTCCAAAATTCATAATCTCTTTAATTACTATTGACTTTACATGTATGTATGTATACACATACATGTTGTACATAAGCTATTGGGTCAATTTAGTCTCTTCTAATATGTACACGTGTCCAGAGCTGACCACTTGGGATTAGACAACATATGTGGAACATGGGCTGGACACAGGCCAATTCTGCGTCTCTCCACAACTGTTGACCACATGTAGCTCTTCACCTATGGATGAGACCATGTAAAATTTCCCAGTCCAAATAGCCGTGTCAACTGGTGTTGTCATCATGCTGATCTTGTTCAGGCAACCATATTAGTGAGACATCATGGGTGCACCTTTTATGTCATACATAGAAGACTGTCTCACAGCAGATGGATGACCTGGGCTTCTGGAACTTAAAATCTCTACATCCCTTCTTTCCTAGCCTTGGGTAGGGATTGTGTTGGATATGTACCAGCTATGGCTGGACACCCCACAGAGACTTCCATTTTTTATTGTCACAACAATATTAAGTAAATCGAGTCACTGTTTAATCACCTTAGAGTTTCCAATATCTAATACATTCTTAACTAAAATATAATTACATCACTGTCCTTCTTTATCCCCCATCCAGTCCATTCCAATGCTCTCTCATTCCAACTCGTTCCATGCTCCACTCTTAAATTGATAGCATCTTCTCGTTGATCGTTACTATTTATGTGTATATAGCATACATATATGTATATATACATATATATGTGTGTGGATACTATATATGCATAAATCTAGAAATACATCCTGCTGAGTCTGTTTTTGTTGCTTGTATATGCTTTCAATGTTCACTAATTTATATTGAATAACCAATGAGAAACTTCATTCCTGGGAAAAACTAGTTCTCCCTCTCTCTGTAGCCATTAATTGCCTGTAGTTCTTTGTCTGGGGGTGGGGCTACATATTTTTTTTCCCCCCTTCTGCTCTGGTGTGTCTATTGATACTGCCACTGTTCAGGTATCATTTACGCAATGTATCTAGCATAGACTGTCTCATGGAAGGTTTCCCAGTATTCTGGTTCTTATAGTTTTTTTGCCCCTCTTCTGAGATGTTCCCGGGCCATCTATGCAGGAGTTGTGATGTAACTATATCCAGGGGGCTGGGGCTCAGTTTCCCACTATCTGTTGATCTCTGCAGTATGCAGCTGTGATTTTCTGTAATGGTCTCCATCTTCTGTAATGAGAAGCTTCTTGAATGACAGGCAGTACCTGGACTCAGTTGTGGATACAAAGATAAAATTTGGAATACATTTCGGAATGATGCTGGTCCTTTAAGATCCATGACTTCACTCTCACCCAGAAGTTGACTAGATTTCTAGTACAAGGTATCATTTTCTTCCGATGAAGAAGACCTTAATTGAACCTAGACAGCTGTTGGTAACAGCCAACACATAAATAGCACTTATTGCACCTTTATGAGTATCTTGCCATGCTAGCCATTGTTGTGGTTCCCCTTAGGGTTTTAAGTTTGCATGTACATTGAAGAGTATTTAATAAGTGAAGTAGTCTCGGTTCCTTCCATTAAGGTCAAAGAGTAAATTTGAGAAATGATCTCAGTCTATTTAGAATTTCATGTTAAAAGCTATAAATTAATAACATGATGTTTGATAGTATTTTCTTTGTGTTAAATATATTCAATGAATCTTTCCCCATTTTTGTAGATGACTTTGCATCATGCTAGAATTGTTTAATGGAATTCAGTGTTGACTTTTGTAACTTTGTGAAAAGCTGAGTAAACTCAGATAGCAGCTGAGAGATATTGTAGAGATTGCCATGGTTCCAGGGACTTATTTTACTAATGACACATAATTTCCCTTGCTCAAAATAAACAAAGAGTACATTAGAGGTTAACTTGTAGCTCTTAATTTGAGTTGCAATTTACCTAAAGGTACTCAATTGAGCAACCTATGGCATTGATTTTCACTATTTACACCCTAACTTGAAAAAGAATAAAACTCTACTCTTTAAAGAGTTAAGCCATCTCTAAATATTTTATTACCTACTAGCAATATTTCAAAGCATCTGTATGCTTCATTTTGTTGCCTTGATAAACTTAAGGCTAACACTTCTGTTTAATATAAAAATTAAGGTTCCGGGATGGCCTGGGATTGTTATCTATGGAAGAACACATTGCTTGGCAGATTTTAAATTGCTGGAGGGTACAAAGAAATATTAAAAAATAATCGCATAGATTGTAAGAAAGATAATATTTCATTTTTTTGCAAAATGTAAAATTAATTTGAGCAGCTAAGTCTATTAGCATCAAGGAGTGAATCTGTTTGAGTGAAAAATTATCTTCACATATAGGCTTTTTTATGAAAAATATTAATGGAAATTTTTCTTCTATATTGGCTCATCCACCTTATTTGATATGTTTCCTTGGAAAGCAAAAGAATTTCTTTATTATATCCCGCTAAGGAGATATTAAAAAGCCATGTATAATATTTTTGCTTTCTAACCAGTGACACGGCATTTATATATCTGTCCCTGAGAACTTGATTCTAGGTAAATCTTTACAAACAGAGGGCTCCTCGACACACATACTCCTCAGTTAAACCATTAGTACACAAGAGACACAGAAGTTCTTTACTTCTACAGTTAAACTAATTTGATGTTGAGACCTAATACATCAACTGCTAACATCCATACTTCTGTGCCCTGGCCAATGTTGTGGACACACTCTTGGTTTGCACCTTCTTTGAGGCAGTTCTTTTGGAAGCTGTGATATGGGGACTCAACTGTATTTGATCTGAAATGAACAGTGATGACAGAGTGATGTTTGAAGATGTCACAATGAAACTCATTTTATTGTATAGTTAATGTGTTAGTCATCAAAAGTAATAAAAGGAAAACATGAAAGTATTATCTTTCTCTGTTGCCCATTCAGCCGAAGAGACTACCAACAGCCCTTTGTAATTGCTATTGTCTTCCTATACATAGTTTAATTGAAAAATGAAAATTAATGTTCTTCCAGCAAGAAACAATTTTCAGTATAAAATATATGTAGACACACTCCAAATGACTGGGAAGGAGCCACGGGGGACTTGTCTTTGGGGGTTGAAATTTTGCTTGTTTGAGTTTAGCACAAATGTATTGTATCCAGTTTTCACGATACAATGTCAACGGTAAGGCTGTTTATATTGAGAATCTAAAAAAAATGGGGAAGCCACTGGCATGGTAGGAGCCTCCTAGCTCCCGTCCCCTCCCCTTCCATCAGCTCCTACCTACCTACCACTCAGCTGATCATAATCACTCCCAGAAAAACTCAAGGCTCTGCTGCATTCTTGGAATTGGAAAATGCCCATGCCCTTTGCACAGACTCCCCAGAGTGGCTTTGCTTCTCTTGTGACCCATGAGGACATAGGGGAAAACCCAGTCGCTTGATAGATTCCAACCTGAAAGTATATCTGACTAGATTTACACACAACACTGGTGTCTTTGTGGGTTTCCAAAGAACATAAAACCACCAATCTTGCCCTGAAGCTTACCCCGCAGAGATTTCTCATGTTTATGACTTTGGAGAGATGTTTTGTCTTCGTAGAAGGATCCAGGGGAGCATGCTCAGTTTCTCTTCCTTCCTTTCTGCCGCCAAGCACACTCACTTGCTTCAACTTTTGTTTAAAATGTTCCCTGAAGACATTCCTTGTGATGAGTACCACAGGAGCTGGTTGGCATTCTTGGAATGGGCATGCAATGGGTGTTGAAAATGGCTGCCCATACGTTGTGGCAAATTAAATACCAGGAGTCCCAGAATGAACAAACTCTGTTTGAGAACTCTTCTTCATTAAACAAGAAAGCGCCCCATGAGAGGACTTTGCTTTTACACTTTGCTGTCTCAGAACTGATAGAAATTTCAAAAATAGTTCAGGTGATGTTAAAATTTGTCAGCTTTCCTCCAGTCCTAGAAGAAAAAAAAATCAAACTATTATATAGTCATCCAAGTAACTACATAAAGTTACTTATTGAAGACATTGACCCAGAGCCATATCCTTTAGGGGAAGAAAACTATCTGCAATAGTCATATTTTATGAAGTGATATGCAAAAGTTTATCTAATTCCAACTAAATGATTGAGTCATATGAAAAGGCCAATATTCAAGTGGTTTTGATCTATAAGAATGAAGATTTTATGACATTGAAATCAATTCCCAGTAGTCGTATTGAACATCACTGTCTAGTTGAATTTTAATGTACTTGCAGTAATTATTATTTAAACCATAAAATTAATGAATGCTACAGTGTGATTTTTATCAATAATGCCTAAATAAATCTTTTATATTTTCCTCTTAGAAAAGACAATGGTGTCAGAATATTGTTCTCAATCCCATATTCCCCCGTAATTATTCACAAGTTCCTAGATGTGTAGTGTTATTCTACTATTTTGGAAAATCTACCAGGAAAACAAAGCCTTCCTACCTTTTAGAATTTTCTAGTCAGCTCTTTGATTACACTGCAACTCTAGCATGTGCCCCACCTTCTACTGGGGTGATATCTCAGTAAAGAGTATGCCAGGCAAGCATGAAGAGCTGAATTCAATCCCCAGCACCCACAATGAAAAATCTAGAAATAATGATGTCTCAACACTGGGGAAGTGAGACAGTTCAATTCCTGGGGCTCACTAGCCAGCCAGTTTAGCTTACTCTGCAAGTTTCATGCCAATGAAAGGCCTTGTCTCCTATACAATGTAGTTACACTCTGAGGAGTCATGCCTAAGGTTGACTTCTGGCCTCTACATGTATACACATATATACATATATTCATATGCATGCATATATGTGCATGTGCATTTCCCACATATAACACATATACATACACCTGCATGCACGTGTACATGATATCAACAAATACAGCACACATTCATACATACACACTGGTACACACGTACATATCACACATATACCACACACACATTTATGCACTTGAACACAAATGTGCCCCATGTTTGAAAATGAAATCACTGCCTATCCAAAATCTAAGCATGAAGCTGCGAGAACCGTCAGATTCTGCCTCGTTGCCTCAGGCTGGAGTAGCTCTGATTTTATGCAGGTGAAGCTCTTGTCTCACTGCCAGAATGCAGTGATGTAGCAAAGCTGGGTTAGCTTGTAAACCTATCTTTTGAACCACAGCACTTGACAACAGACACAATTTTGGAACATAGTAGCTAGTTCACTTTCCATTTCCATAATAAAATATGCATGACAAAATAAAATTGAGGTCAGACTGTGATTTGGGATAAAGGAACTCGTTCACGGGAAGAAACTGTGAGAATTATTTTTCAAACGATTATAGAAATTGTCATTTTCTGGAAATGGTAGATAAGCGTATACAAGTCGAATCACCTAAGCATCTACTTTAACATTAGAGCACTAGCTGAATTTCTTGATGGAATTATACTACATTACCACCAGCTGCCTCTTCTCAGTCTTAACTATAATTCCATTTAAGGACTTTGTTATTATATCAAAACAGAGTAGAAAACTCATTATATAGTTCAAGAGTCTTCACAACTGGGTGCTCTTTGATTGTGCATTGTGTGAGCGGCTCACATGACTAATCCCTGCTCCCTCCTTACCGGCTAGCCCTATTTCAGCACCTTTAACAGCGCCTGCCTGGAAGTGACAGGCAATGGTTCCTGTTGTATGAACAATGGGTTACCAGGACTTCAAGAAGCCGATTCTGTAACAGAGGCCTCTTCCTATGAGGACAACTTCAACTCTAAAGGATGCTGAGAGCCCTTTCTACTCTACATTCAATCCTTGCCTTGCAGGCTCGGGGTCAATAGCCCTTAGTATGCACACTCAGGCTCATTCTTTACTCCTTAAAAATACCTTCACCTCTGCAGTATTCCCAATCCGGCACCAACATTGTAAGAATTCATTAGGCCCAGGAAATGAAGAGCTCATGAATCAAAAGGAAGAGAGAATTGTGGCAACGACTAGGTCATCAATCCTGAAAGCAGGCCATGCATTTCATTAACACCCTTTTATGGTGCAAATATAAAGAAAGGGAAGGGAACTTCTGAACAGATGGCATCCAAATATCTCGAATATCTTAGTTTTCCAGGAAGAATGACATTAATAATGGACAGTGCATTTTTCTTTCTGCCTCCAACTTGACTCAGGTAGAGGACCCAGGATTCACAAACTGGGCTGCAGTTCCTCAAAGCTGTTAATAACTCCTCTCCAAAGGGAGGAGGAAAAACAACATCAAAACAGACCCAGGGTGATTAAAGCTCATCAGAAGCTCTGGGGAACCATTCTCTTATAATTTGTTATTTCTTGGCCTGTCAAGGGCAGCTTTCATGAATAGGAAATGATTGTTATTTACAACCATGTTTGCCTTTGATGGAGGCTTGGGAGCTACCAAGGTTACCCTGGATTTGAGAAGGAAGAGGATCACCTCCCCTTTCCTCCGATTAGTGGTTTGTTGAATTTGAAATAAAGCGAGGGGGGGAGGGAGGGAGAGAGAGAGAGAGAAAGAGAGAGAGAGAGAGAGTCTTTCTTTTCACAGCATTAATAATATATAAAAAAAAGGCAAGAACAGAGAGAAATGTGGGCTGCATTCATGCTGACTGAATTGAAACACTGATTGCACCATCATATTATTTTGGATAATGTAGTCTGTCAATATGAAAAACTTGATGCTGGCAGAAGTTTTAGTTCAAATTCTCTGATGTTTCTACTGACAGTCTTTGTTCTGGATTAAACATTTGTTTTTTGTTTCTTTTGTGTTTTCCCCCTAAGGATAGAGAAAAGGGGAAAATGTGGTATTTCGTAAATATTTTGAAGAGCAAGGACAAGACACTTGCCATTGACATAGGTAGGCAGGCTGTGCCCAGTCAACAAATGTGACCCCTCTCTTCTACATAGCTACAAAATTCTCCAGCCATTTGACTTCTGACTCACATAGTTTGGAAGTGTATATGTTCAAGGATGGCAATGTTGACTTTGCACAACAGCAGGGCCATTAGCACATGAGAACTCGCCTGTTTCAACGTAAGATCCAATTAAAAGCTCCAGGTATAATAATAATAATAATAATAATAATAATAATAATAATAATAAATACTTCATTAAAAGGTTACAGAAACAAATAAATGGGGACCACACGTTACAACCTGCTAGACTCTGACTCTGACAAACCAGCAAAGGCAGAGGACCGGCCCTGTGATAAACAATGCCAGGTGTCAGTTTTGCCCATGATGGCAAACTTGGGGGAAAAAGTGTGTTTAGCTCTAAATTAGTTATTGAACTAATAGTTGCCTCATGAATCAAGACCCTCTTCTGAAACTGCACGTGACATATGCTCCTGACCTGAGAGGTCTGAGAATAGGGAAGCTGCTACACTCTAGTTTGGAGCCTCCCAGTGAGGAGGCCAGCTGTGCTATGCTTCCTCTGCGCCTCCATTTCTAAACTACATCCAGGTTCGAGGCTGCTCTTCTGCTTGCCTATGGGTCCAAGTCAATTCAAGGAGTTTCTATGTTTCACATCTTTATTTCATATAAAACTAAAAGGTCTCTCTATAGTCATATGGTCTGTCCCTTCTGGAACTTAGGTTGAGATAGATACAATGTGGGAATGTTGGGAAGCAGGAAATTCAAGAGGTTAATATGGTCAAGAGGGATAATGCCTTTCTCTTGAGCTGAGCCTGACCTTCCAGAGTGAGTTGGAGGTTCCTTCAGGGTAGATGGATAACTGACACCACAGGTGAGAAGGGGTGGCCAGGGCCTACCTGTGTGTAAGTGTTAATTGGTCACAGCAATCTTCCTCAACAATGTCACTGAAAGGTGGTCAAAAGCTCTTGGTGTTGTGGTATGCTCCTATAATCCCAGAAATTGGGAGACAGTGGCTGGAGGCATAAATTCAGTGCCAACCTGAGCTATATAATAAATTTGTGATAGCACAGGATACATGACAAAACACTGTCTCAAATATTTGATCAGATATAGAAGAATGAATACCAGTCTACAGAAACAATCTCTGAGCTGAGAAGGAACCTGAGATACTACTACCTTTTGGTATATTGTTGGAAGTTGAAGATAAGATTTCATATTTTAGTCCTACAGATGATTCACAACGCTAATTTCTCCTGTGTGGCTTGTTAATCGGCATGAAATTTACAAATGAAAAATAATCATTATAAACAGTTTTAAAATATGTGAAACACTCATGTGTTATATATTACTACCTCTATTCTAGTTCCAAGGTATTTTTGTCACTGAAAAAGAGCCCTCATCCCCACCTCACTTATAGTGGCCTTTCTCCTCTTCCAAGTCCTTGGCACCATCACACTAACTCCTATCTCCACCAAGTCCGTGCCTTTCAATAGATGATTGTTTTATACGGTTTTTTCCCCCCTTAACATCATGGTTTTGGTCTTATTCCAAGTTACACCATGAGTGCTGCTTCCTTCCTTGTATGACTGAATTACTTCTCTAAAATGGAAGAGTTTTGTTCAAAATAATTCAGTAAACGTGCCTCAAGCCTTTGCCTCCACTAAAGTTGTTTTTTTGTTTGTTTGTTTGTTTGTTAGTCCACATTTGTGTATACAACATATTTTGGTCATGTCTACCCTTCCTAATCCATGTCTCCAGTTATCCCCCTCCCTCCCCCCCCGAACCTCCCACAACATACCTCCCTCCTAAGTTTATATCCTCCTTTTATTTAAATAACTGGCTGAGTCCAGTTAGCACTGCTCACATGAGTATGGGTGGGGCATAATCCACTGAGAAATAGGCAATGAACCAATGACTACTCCTCACCCAAAGGTGACTAATCTTGCTTCAGCAGCCATCAGGTGCCATTTACTCCCCAGCTAGGGATGAAGGCATCAGGATCCCTGTCTGCCTCTATGTTAGATGGTTAAGTAGTTTGATCCTGTGGAGGTCTTGTGAGGGTAGCCAGAGCTGCTGTGAGTTTATAGCTGCAGCAACCATGCTGTGTCCAGAAACCAACAGCTCACAAGCCTGCTGCCCTAACCTTCAGCACCAGTATTCTTAACACTTTCCTGTGACATTTCCTGGGCCATGGGTAGTGGAGGGGTTAATACAGATTTCATTTTAGGCATGAGCACCCACATTCATACACCCACTGCACTTTGACCAATTACAAGTCGCTGCATTAACCACTACCTTCTGCAGGAACAATTCATTGATGTTTATTCACTGGAGGCCATGTGAGTTGTTTTTACATCTTGGCAATTGTGAACACTAGCTTTTATGGTGGTTTTATTTAGCACCCTGATTTTCATTATCTTGAGTCTATACTGAGGAGTAGAACTTGTGGGCCATACAGTAACTCCATGTGGAGCCTTTTGAGGGATAGACAAACTATCTTCTATAGTGGTCACAGCATTTTACACTCTGCACCAGCAATCCACAAAGATTCTGGTTTCAATCCATACTTGCTAAGACATGCATTTTCCCACAGATAGATAGATAGATAGATAGATAGATAGATAGATAGATAGATAGATGTCCTAAGAGATATCCATATTTATATGTTATGTGAAGATTATTCTTTCTGGGTATTTTATAAAGCATTCAACATTCATGTATACTTGATGGTCAACTCATATTCCATCTCTAATTCTCAATGAGCCCCCAACGTCTCAGGATCTGGTTGTTTAGAAATACTTGCTAGAAATTATTAAGACAACAATGACAAGAATATCATCTATAAACAAAATGTGACCATAGGTGCTGTACCAAGGCAGAGGACCAATCAAACAAAGAATATTCTGCTAATCAGGCTTCTTGAAAAAAATTAATGAAATTCCAAATTTTAAATGAGCTCCATAGCAAATTTCATTTCAGTACTTAATTTTAATGTTTAAAATAAAATCAGTAAAGCACAGTCACCCATACTAATTTTCTGAACTATATTTTGCACAAAACTTGCAATCCCTTTAATGGCTTATTTTTTTATCAAGTGTTTGGTGCCTTAAATCCCTAGACTGACTTCTGTTGTCACATGTAGAAACAAACATAAAACCCAAAAATTCCCAGCTGCATCTTCCTTTCAGTCTGTTTGAAAGGAGATATATCAGCTCTTATTGTCAAGCTGGGCTGCTGGGACCTTTGAGTGGAGGTGACAACATGCCCAGCGGACCACTCTCTACACTTCAAATCATACCCTGGTGGAACCTGAGTAGGAAACGAAGAGTTGATGTCTGTAGCTTAAAATAAATGGCTTAGAGGAACTTCTCTATTTTCTTTTTATACAGAGCCCTTACATTAAGTAAACAAGCAAACATACATACACACACACACAGAGAGAAAGACAGAGAGACAAAGAGACAGACAGACAGGGAGACAGACAGAGACAGAAAGAGACAGAGAGAGTAACAACAGAAACTCAACAACCAGACTGTTTCAGTTGAGTCTGAGATGAGGGGGCCTGGAACCCCTGAGGCTACTGAACATCCCATGTCATCCTGTTCTATACCATTCCCGCAGCCATCTTTGGTTCATCTTTAGATACAGCAGATCAGAATTGGGAAATACGTGGTCAAGTTTATTGTCCTCTCTCAGACACAAAATATTTGAACTGCTTCTTTAACATTGAAAGCAACAAGGGACCACTTTCACTTGCCGACAAAGCATCCTGTTTGATTGGTGAACAAGTCTGAATAGTGGAAAGGAACCTGGAACGCCGTTGCCAGCCACTGTAACTGCAGTTTCAATCTGTTCATGCTTGGCTTATGTTTGGGACTGTTACCCTCTGTCTTAGTCATGGTTTCTATTCCTGCACAAACATCATGACCAAGAAGCAAGTTGGGGAGGAAAGGGTTTATTCAGCTTACAATTCCATACTGCTGTTGATCACCAAAGGAAGTCAGGACTTGAACTCAAGCAGGTCAGGAAGCAGGAGCTGATGCAGAGGCCATGGAGGGATGTTCCTTACTGGCTTGCTTCCCCTGGCTTGCCCAGCCTGCTCTCTTATAAAACCAAGACCACCAGCCCAGAGATGGTCCCACCCACAAGGGGCCTTTCCCCCTTGATCACTAATTGAGAAAATGCCTTACAGTTGGATCTCATGGAGGCATTTCCTTAACTGAAACTCCCCTCTCTGTGTTAACTCCAGCTGTATCAAGTTGACACAAAACTAGCCAGTACACCCTCTCTTCCACATTACAGCATTTCAGGTTTTCAAAGACAAGTAATAATATATCTTTTTTGTCGACTAAATATTTCTGTATAGTTCCACTTGTGGAAAGTAATCTACCCCCCACCCCCACCCCAGCACATGGTGGCACACATTGTCTTTGGAATGGCTCCAGGATGTCCTCCATGATCTATCCCATGTTAAGTACAGACAAGCTGCTTTCGTAGGGTTCTTGAGGCTGGCCTTCACCAATGGAACTATAAACTGTACTTTGAAGGCAGTCAAGTTTACCATGAGCACCAATTTCGTTTGTGAGCAACCAAAGCCATGTGGGGTTTTTTCCCACATGCACTCATACTGAACCATAATTTTACATAAGCTTTTAGTGGGATGCATCATAAGTTTGCACCTAAGCATATCATAGTAATCACAGTGGTATCACATAGAGTGTGAATACTTTTCAGTCATCTCCTACATATAGTGTATTCATACTCAAGAAACGAAAGAAAGTAGAAAGTCACGAAATGTTTACTATAATGGATATATTAAACAAGGCGTACAGATACTATAGCTGATTGATTAATGCTAGCACGTAACTAGGAATAGTCTAGAAGGACAATACAATGTTATGAACCCTTTTCTTCTCTTCCCTTAGATTCCTTAACCCTCTTATGACTTGTTTAGTCACATTGAAAAAACTACCAAATGCTAATGACATTATAAATCACACTCAAAGCTTCAGCTGTTAGAGAATTTGAGCTTATAAAACTTAGAAAGCGGTCCTCAGCACTTCTTAGTTGCCTAGAGATCTTTGTGTAGGGTTGAGACCTCATGGTCTTTACCCACACTCAGGGGCCAGAGATGACTGTTGGCTCAGCTCCCCTTTCTGCTCTGTCCAGGACCCCAGCCCATGAAACCGTGTCACCCACCCATTCCAGCTAACCTAATCAGGAAAATCCCTCACATGTGTGCCCAGAGGCTTATGTCTTAGTTGATTCTATATCCTGTCAAGCTTGCAATCGATATTGACCATCATACTGAATAAAGTTAGCATGCTATTACAGCGACAAGAAGTATTGTTCTGATACTCCCACAGTGTGCAATTTCTAGACATTAAAGTGAACTAAGAAAGAGAGACTGGCCAGTTGATGGTCAAGTATCCGGTGCACAGGCCTGAGGACTTGAGTCTGGATTCCCAGCATCCAGTAACAGCTAATCGTGGCAGCACTGAGACATCAGACCCTGTTATAGATGGTTTCGAGCCACCATGTGGTTGCTGGGAATTGAACTCAGAATCTCTGGAAGAGCAGCCAGTGCTCTTAACCACCTAGCCGTCTCTCCAGCCCTGTACTTGAACTGGGATAAGAAAATAAACCATTATCCATTACCCCGTGGATAATAGATTATCCATGTTGGCATATCTATTGCTGTAGAGCTTGTTCAGTTAATGCTTTGGCAGTCATGTTGGTGAGACTTACAGATGGGAAAGTTTGGAGGGAGGAAAAAGAAATGGAAAATGGTGTGCTTATATAATAATCTCAAAAATAAAAGAAAATACAATTCACAAATAGAAAACTATTACCAAATGGCTTTTGGTAAATCCTCTGAAACTGATTATTATTATTATTATTATTATTATTATTATTGTCGTTTTGTACATAAGAAAACAGACTCAGTGAACAATGTGCTGAAGGCTCTATTATCAAACGCCCCTGGAAGAGGGTTCCAGTTCACTAGGAATGGCCACAGTTTATCCAAACTTTACTAGCAACGTCATTTTTCTAGTTATTGTTTTGAGATAGACCCACTCAGTGACTTGCAATATTCCTGTCTCAGCTGTGAGCTCTGGGTTTTTAAGAGGTGTGCCACTGTACCTGGCAGTAAATATCTGTTATGTTCTTTTGTGCTGGTCCCTTTGGGTTGGCATTTGCAAGAGATGAGGAGGAATTGCAGCACAATTTTAAAATCTTGATTTTTCCTCATGGTCTACAGCAGGAGAATGCAATTGCAGCCCAGGGGCTTTCTGTGGTAAGTGACATCCACTGCTGATCCAAATATCTTGTTAAATGAAACTCCAAGGACATTTATAACCAAGTAGATTACGAAAGGAGGGTCTACTGATACCTCTTCATGGTCCTAGACAGTATGTGAAGTTGAGACAGAGCAGATTAAATCAAGGGTATAAGAAGCACAGTTGGATAACTTGGCTCCTTTCTTGTGTGAATGTTGAGTGATCTGCAAATGATGGGAAATTAGTTTAAAAGCAGAAAAATAGAGTTCTTCTCTATATTTTGTCAATTCTCCACTATAAGCTGAAAATTGTGTAGGGCTTTTAGAGAAGTGTTTTGAAAGATATTTTTAGAAGTTGTAAAAGATTATCATGTTCATATATAGTAAACAATGTGAAGTTGTTTTTTTTTTTTAATTCTATGATCATTAAAGAATGCATTTCTGATAGCACCCACTTAGCTTCTAGGACTTAATTAGAAACTGAAAAGAAAAAGAAAACTCTAAATCAAATACTTTTATGTTATTGTGTGTTTTGTGAAGTGGTGTGTGTGTGTGTGTGTGTGTGTGTATGTATGTGTGTGTGTGTACACTATTTGGTTGCCTCTTTAAGATAACCATGGTAATTTGAGCAAAAGAACAGTGTATTGGGCATATCCAGCACCCTTCACAAAAATATTCTATTCAAGATGTTCAAAAAGGATCACAGCAGCCATAAATATAATGTGTTAATATCATTGTTTGGTGGACCTGTCCAACTGTGTTAGGCCTCAGGTTTGTTACAAGGATACTTGACCTCAATTCAATCTTGACTCATAGCCCAAAGCAGTAAGCCATGATGACTGTCCCTTCACATGGAAAAAGCCAGGTTTTAAAAAGTTTAGAGGCTGGGGAGCTGGCTCAGTGGCACTGGCCTCCAATATTGCAGACCTCAGTTGGATCTCAGGGACACTGAATGGTGAATGGAGGGAAACAACTCATGGAAAGCTATCCTTTTGCTTCCACATACATGCTGAGACCCACATTCCCCATAGCCCAAATAAACTGAAGTAAAAACTGACCAAACCAAACAACTTAAAGACAATGTGCTATATGATCATGACACCAATGCATCCAGGCTGTACTAGGATGACATCAATGCATCCAGGATGTACTATGATGATGCCAATGCATCCAGGCTGTACTAGGATGACATCAATGCATCCAGGCTGGATGATGATGATTTCAATGCAGCCAAGAAGTACTATAATGACATCAGTGCAGCCAGCTAACAGAAAGACAATGGACCCTTTTTCTCCTAGTGCAAGGGTTGGGGTGGAAGACCATTGTAGCTTGCTGGATCCAGGTTCAGAGGGAGAACAGGGTGAAGAGTAATACAGAGCAGGATACCAGATATCCTTTAGTTCCTGTACACATGGGCAGGCATGTTCACACACATACAATACCGTGTATGTTCACATGTACTCGCACACCAAACAAACAAATAAATATAGTAAGGAAGTATTGTTTAAATGGGGTGGAGAGTAATCTAGGGAGATGTCCACTGAGCACTGACTCTGAGTGTCCACAGACATTCACATATCCACATGATACATCATGTATGTGTGTGTGTGAGAGAGAGAGAGAGAGAGAGAGAGAGAGAGAGAGAGAGACAGAGACACAGAGAGACAGTGACAGAGAGACAGAGAGAGATCATATACAAACATCACAAACATGTACACAAGATGACTTCTAAGAATTCTGCAGGCTCAGCAAAATCCCTGTTCTCCGTGAGTCTACAAGCAGACAACTCAGCAACAGCAACCCTGCCAGCCCTTTCTTCGATACCTACCCATCATCATAAGGCAAAAACTATTGTTTGATTTTATTTTATGGCATTTCATGTCAGCAGGTAGAAGAAAATACGTTTCATTATTTCTATGCAGTCTCTCTTCCCCAGCCTCCCTCACACCATGTTCCTCTGCAGATGAGTATCTAAAAGCCCACCACAGTATCAAAATGGAGTCTCTTCAGTTATTTGAAGGTTTCCTGATACTCCTGCAGTTAATACGTTTCATTTAAAACATCACCCAGGCATATTGTTGTCAGCTTGTAATTTATTTAAATTGCCGTTGGCTTCATTTCCATTTTCTAGTTCCTAGCTTGACATTTCAGAGGCAGAAATTGAATCTGAGTTCGGAAAATGCAATGTATTTTCCCTACGCATATGTTAAATCTTCCCAGGCCTGTAAGTAACAACTGGTTTCAAAAATTAAAAATAAATAAAGAGACCCAATAGGGAGTGAAGCGTTTTCTTTTTCCAGATGAGAAAGGCTGTCATGGATATTAGACAGTGCCCTGCATCCTGGAGCAGGCAGGACTGGAATGGAGTATTGATTCGGATGTCATAATTAAATGAGTCTGAGCCCAGGCTCAGATAAGCACAATTTGGGGAGATGGATAAAGAGTCAGGAAGAGATATGAGTTAGAGTCTCTATCCCTAATAGCAGTTGTCAGAATTTCAAGGATGAGAGGTCCTATCAATCGGAACGGGAATGGCGTGGGTGTGATGGGCTTTGGTACCTTATCAATTCTCTGCCTTCTAAGAGAACATGTGTGTGACATCTGTGATTTATTTCTGATCTACCAGTCTGGTGAGCATGAGTCTGGAGTTTGCTGCCAAATTACCTTGCTCGTCTACATGCTAAGAGGTTGCTGTCACATTTAAGTCTGTTAGAAATCTAAATCTTTCCCGTAGGAGATCCCAGAGAGTGCACAGAATAAAGATTTGCTTTTTGTTTGCAGTGCACCACCCATGGGAATTTTGTAGGTGCCAATCAACTTCCATCCCACCAATTAGCTCTTCCTCTCAATGTTGGTACATTAAAGTTAAAGCAATATTACAGCCACATCAATTGAAATCTAAAGGGTAAAAACAAATTCGGATAATCTCACCACCCCAGCTCAAACATGGCTTCTCCAGGCTGTGTGGCGTTAACTTCTCCTCTTAGGAAAAGGCCTCTGATAATTAGGAGACATGAGATGATATATCCTAGAAAGAGAGGTTCGCCTCTTAGGGAAAAGAGTGTATAAATTCACGGTTCCATGAAAGAAAAGAAAAAAAACCTGTGACCTGCTGAGGGATGGGAGTGAACCTGATGGCAGTTCCCTCAGAAGAGACATGTTTTTCCTTTTATCAGAGGTAGGACATCCGGAAGGCCTTCTAGCTGTCAGCAACTTTCATAAAGTCAGTTCCCACATCTTTACATCTTTAGCTTCAAAGGGGAGTAGGTGATGTTAGCACATGAGGCCTGCCCCTCGCCCCTCACCGTGTGTGTGTGTGTGTGTGTGTGTGTGTGTGTGTGTGTGTGTGCATATCTACTTCTAGACTGAATCAGGGAGGAATGTTTAAAGTTGGTACACAAATTCCTCTGGCCTCCTTCTGACCTGGGACCTGGCCTGCCTTTTGAGGTTTATGAAAAAGACCATCTTCTTGCAGGTTGGCATACCCCATTCATTACTTCATCCCCATTAGTACAAAAGTCATTATGTTAAGCTAGCCAATTGCCTCAGGGACCATAAAGTGACTCTTAAGTGATCATTCTCTGCAGCACCTATAGTCACATAGTGTTTCTCTGATCTTTTAGCCCTGACTGGCCCCCGTGAAAACACTTGTATCCATAAGATTTCACACAAAGAGGGATTTTGCACCACATGTTTTTGCCTATGTGTTTTACACAAAGTTGGCTGCTATCAGATGCATTTTCTTTGTCTAGAAGCTGAGTTCTTGCCTCTTTACACTTTGTGAGATGCTATGTTTGTGAAGTGACTACACAGTGGCCTGCAGCCCTGTCTAGACAGTGGAAGATGGTTAATCTTTCAGAAATACAAAACTGTAGAGATTCAGTTATTTTACCCCCTAATCCTCTGTACAAGGAAGAAAAAAACCTAAGAGTAACATTGTGAGCCCAGAATCTGGCATATGGGTTAGAGTCAAAGACCTAGTGGGAATCACTGATTCAATTCTTATTAAACTCTTAGGAATAATTTATGTACTTTCTCTCTATACTTTGGTACTTTTATCTGAATGAAGAAAAGATTCTTAGGTAAAAAGCTGTGGACTAGTGAGTTGGCTCTGTAGTTAATAGCATGTAACTTCTCAGTTACTAGCACCCACCCTGGACAGCTCCCAACTGCCTATAGCTCCAGCTCCAGGGAATCTGATTCTGTGCTCTAATAGCAGTGGTACCTGTGATAGGAGTTTTAGGAGGACCATCTGTGGTTCTGTGTCCTCCATTTCCTCCTTCATGGTGTCCGGGGGTGGCTGCATGCTAGGCTGGAAGGACAAATTAGAGACCCAAACAGGTGGTAGTAATGTGGGGTATGGAATTTAAAATCCTTCTCTAAGGATTTTAAGGAAACTGCTCTCTTAATTGATCTTATCTTGTGTGCATACCTATATTGGGGTGAGCTCGTATGCATATATGCTATTTGGGGTGAATCAGGGCTCTATATGGGCCTTGAAGAGCAAAAAGAAGTTTTTAGGGTAAATGAAAGTCATGGGCAGCCGGGCATGGTGGCGCACGCCTTTAATCCCAGCACTTGGGAGGCAGAGGTGGACAGATTTCTGAGTTCGAGGCCAGCCTGGTCTACAAAGTAAGTGCCAGGACAGCCAGGAATCATGAGCTAGATTTTAAAGATCTATAAATGGAGGAATTTACATGGAGAGACATTCCATGATCCAAAGTACTTAGTGGGCAGGTTCTTATGGGGCAGGGAGAGGAAGTGAAACTTCAGATCTGCCAAGGACTTTGACCTTTCCAAGGTAGAGAGTGGGGGTGGGGGTCGGACTCCCCAGACAAGGTCAGAAAAGGACAAGCCCTGCTGATGAAGGGTGTTCTCCATTTTGCTCTGAGTTCAGAGGAAGTATCTGGTTGCGGTTAATTAGCAGGGTTTCCCCCATGGTGCCCACACTCATGTGGGGTACACACTGACAGGCAGGCACACACACACACAAACACACATAAATAAAAATAAATACATTTTTAAAAAAAGTTGCACAGGTTAAATAACAACTCTGTTCCTGGCACGTTTTAGTTAGTAGGAACTAACCTTTAATTAGTGGGGACAGTCTTTCAGACTGGAGGTGGAGATGTTGACATTAACTGGATTATTCATATGTCCCAAGGAGATAGCCCAGAGACCCACCCTCTTCTCCCACCTTTTTCTTGCTCCACGTAGAAGGGAGCTTGTTTTGAAGCCAGGCATTTTTTTTTTTCCTAGTGGCATTTAGAATCTCAGCCTCACGCCCAGATATGAAGGAAGTGTGCTGCGCATTCCAACAATCCCTGCTGGAAAGCATTGCCAGAAATAAACAAGCTGTCAGGAGCCAATGATTCATCTCTCATCTGCTCCAATGACATCTGGCTTAAGTGTGATGAATACATGCTTGTTTAAATCATACGGTGACGGTGATGATATCTGACAGAAATGTTTGCAAATATTTTGGGAATCCCCTAAGTGCTTGCTACCAAAGAATACGCTTCTTTAACAAAAGGGGAGACAACATAGACTTCAGTCTATGGAGTCAACACTTCCATCTCCTAAGGTTAAACCTAAGGTGAAACCCACAACACCAAAGATTAAAAAGTAGCTGTGTGGACATTAAATGTGGATGCCACTAGCAGAATGCAGATGTACAGTAAATGTCCTGTGGTAATTGAGACGTTTAGGAAATAGCCCTGGGAATAAAAGGAGCGTCAAGTGCCCATACATGTTTGAATTGAAGCACAGCCCATGCAATGGGCTTGGTCTCTGCTTACATTATTGTACAACTATTTATTTGATAATGATTAGCAGATTCTATTCCGTCAAACACAGAGAAGCCTAAGAGGAAATTGAAGATATTTGCTTGCTTGAGGACTACTCATGGCCACTGAGGAAGTAATCACTCTTGACACAATGCTTGATCATTCAGATCTGTCATAGACAGATGTGGCACAGCCACAAATGCCTACGCATTGGACAATAACAGGTTTTTTTTTTTCTTTTTGGGGGAGATAGGGGTAGGGGCTGGTGTTCTTGCTCCATTCATTTCTTTTCCTATTGAATAATCTGAGAATTAGTAGAACTCAGCTAATATACATTTACACAGAGAAAACTGTGTGAATGATGTGTCAATGTAAAAAGGATGCACTTGTGATACCTAGCCCATTAATAATATATTTACACAAAGAGAAGAGAGCCAATTTTGCAGTATATTCATGACATCAGTAGCTATTGCTTGTATAGTATGTCACAATTTCAAAAATATTCTCCATGTATTATACCATATGAGATAATGCTCCTTTTTTTCAGGTAATTAATTATATTTTTCAGCAATATAGTCCACATTTCAAATATTTGGTTGTTTCTTCTGAAACATCAATAAATGAGACCAACTTTATGAGCTATTTATATAAGGTAGTCTCCAAATATTTCAAAATAATTGATCTTTATATATTAAGTCTATCACCTTTGTTGTTATAGTCTCTCCAAGTTATTTGTAGGTAATTTATGTTTGACAAAATAAGGAGCTTTATAAGCAAGTTAATAGTAGACATTTTATGATGCAAGCAAAATATATCAATTCCTGTTTAATGTAAATTACAGAACTTTTCAGGCAAGTCCTAAAGCATTAGTAGCATCTAATAGACAGTAGAAGGAAATAATTTCTGGGTGTGGAGAGTTGCCTCAGCTGTTAAGATCATTTCCTACTCTTGCAGAAGACCAGAGTTTGATTCCCAGCATGCATGTCTGTGACTCACATCAACCTGTAACTCATCTCCAGGGGATCCTTCTGTGCCCTCCAGAAGCCTGCATTCATGTGTCCATGCCCACAAAGACACACACACACAAACACAGAACTTAAAATAGTAAAAGTCATAAATAAACCTTTTTCATATAAAAGAGAAAGAAATTGCTTGTTCAAATGAGTACAGCTTTAGAAAAGGTTTTGTGGCCTTGGATTGAACAGTATTTCTGACTACCTTCACTAGACTTTGCTTAATAAAAATATAAAATGCAGAAAAGTTCATGTGGATATATATTTTCATGACTATGTACACATGTATATATATATACATATATATATATACTTATTCTCCTATATATTTACATACATATATACACTTGAGTGCATACATGTGTTCATATACACTTGTGCCCATCTATATGTGTATACACATATATGCACTTGATGTATACACATGTTCACACACACTTGTGTCCACCTATATGTGTATACACATATATGCACATAAGTGCATACACATGTTCATATGCACTTGTGCCCATCTGTATGTGTATACACATATATGCTTTTATAGCTCAATGGGACTCCTTCCATTTTTATTAAGTTATTTATTAACTTTATATCCAGATCAAACCGTCCCCTTTGTCTTAATTAGGGTTTCCACTGCTGAGAAGAGATACCATGACCAAGGCAACTCTTATAAGGGACAACATTTCATTGGAGCTTGCTTTTCATTATCAGAGCTTCAGTCCATTATTATCATGGCAGGAAGCATGGCAGCATCCAGGCAGGCATGGTGCTGGATAAGGAGCTGAGAGTTCAACATCTTGATCTGAAAGCACTCAGAAGACTGGGTTCCAGGCAGCTAGGAGGAGGGTCTCAAAGCCCACCTCCCCAGTGACACACTTCCTCCAACAAGGCCACACCTCCTAATATCGCCACTCCCTTGGCCAAGGATATTCAAACCACCCCACCCTCCCTCTTCTCCTCCCATCCCTCCCTCTTAACTCCCCTTCCCCCACATTCACCCTTCCTCCCCTTCCCCTTAGAAACGGGGAGTCACCCCAGGTATGTCAACCTGCCTTAGCATATGAAGTCGCAATATGACTGACACATCATCTTCTACTGAGACTAAACAAGGCAGCTCAGTTAGCATAAGGGATCCAAAGGCAGACAACAGAGTCAGAGACAGCCCCTGCCCCTGCTTTAGGAGTCCTACATGAAGACCCAGCTGTACAACTGATACAAGCAAAGCGCCTAGAATTGTCCAATGTGTGCTCTCTGGTTGGTGGTTCAGTCTCTGTGAGCACCTATGGGCCCAGGTTAGTTGATTCTGTAGGTTTTTCTTGTGGTGTGCTTGCCCTCTGTGGCTCCTTCAATCCCTTCCTCTCCCTCTTCCACAGGATTCCCCAAGCTCCACTAAATGCTTTGTTCTGGGTCTCTGCATCAGTTTCCATCAGTTGCTGGATGAAACCTCTCTGATGACAGTTATGCTAGGCTACAGTCTGAAAATGTAGCAGAGTATCATGAATAGTGTCAGAAGTGCGCTCTCTCTCATGACTCCCCCTGTTAAGAGAGAATTTACAGGAATGACCAGCTAGCTGGTGATTTGCTTTTGACCAGGCCCAGTAAAGGACAACTATATTGAAAAAGGGATTCCCAGTTAATCCAGACAGGACACTTTCAAATGACTGCCTAGGAAGCAAGCAACAGGTAGCCTGGTAGTGACTGGGGACTTAATAATACAGACAGTACAGAAACTGCAATTTTTTTTTGAAGCTTTAGGCAAAGATAAATTCAAACAATGAGAACGGGGCCCTAGAGATGGCTCCTCAGGTAAGGACCTACCACTGACAAGCCTGCTAACCTAAGTTTGATCCCTGGGACCCACATGTAAAAGAAATACCACCTCTAGAAAGTTGTTCTCTGACCTCTACTCATGCACCATAGCGTATGCACAGGCATGTTCAAACACATCATACACACACAAATAAACAAGTGTAGGAAAAATGTAAACAATTAGAACATTTCACCTGCTTCTAACACAGGCATATTCTCAGCCCTGGATGAGAGGCAGAGTCTTGCTGCATTATAAGCAAACCAGCAGCAAGTGGAAATTGTGTATACTAGATTCATCTACAGTGAGAGACGGTGCTGGGTGACTTGATAGCAGCCATATTGACATTGGTTTGCATCATTTATATGAAATGTTCTGGGGAAAGTACTCTGTCAAAAGAAGGTCATTTAGATTTTCTATGTGACTGCTTTTACCCAGTATCCCAGTATCCTATAGTGACTGTCTTAGTTAGGGTTTCTGTTCCTGCACAAACATCATGACCAAGAAACAAGTTGGGGAGGAAAGGGTTTATTTGGCTTACACTTCCACATTGTTGTTCATCACCAAGGAAGTCAGGACTGGAACTCAAGCAGGTCAGGAAGCAGGAGCTGATGCAGAAGCCATGGAGGGTTGTTCCTTACTGGTTTGCTTCCCCTGGCTTGCTCAGCCTGCTTTCTTATAGAACCAAGACTACCAGCCCAGAGATGGTCCCTCCCACAAGGGGCCTTCACCCTTGATCACTAGTTGAGAAAATGCCTTACAGTAGGACCTCATTTCCTCACATGAAGCTCCTTTCTCTGTGATAACTCCAGCTGTGTCAAGTTGACACAAAACTAGCCAGTACAGTGACCTTGGAAAAGAGGCTGAAGTCTCTTTCTCCTGCGTCTTTACAGCTCCCTGGGGAGGTTCATTCCAGAGAGAACTGTTTGGTTTAGGGATTATGAACGTGAGAGAGGTAGCCAGACTGGATGCAGCTCTTAGTTGGCTTCTGTTGCCTGCTGAGAACACTGTTCCATGGAGAGATTAGACCTTTCGGATTTGTTTGGGAAAAGCACTAGGGAGGCCACATCCTCCAGCTGCTGGGCAGGTCAGGAGTGGGCCTGGAGTCTTGCCTTGGACTAAAAGTCTTCACTACAGTTTCCTTTCTCCTCCAGCCCCCAGCCTCCAGCCATTCTGCTCGAACTGCTCTTCTAGCCTTGACCTAGACAGGTGATTAGTTATGCTCATTTGATGCTTTAGTCTTCTCTCTTTTAATCTTTCTCTCTCCTACCTCCCTCTCTCTCCCTGTCTCTCTGTCTCCCTGCCTCTCTGTCTCTGTCTGTCTCAGAGGGAATGAAGCAGTGATTTACAGAAAGCAGGTGACTATAGCAGACACCACCCAGCATCAGAAGCCCTTAGATGTGCAAGCTTTGGACTGAATTCTAGGCATCCCAGAAACACTGGCTTCTCTGAGTGCAGGTTTCAATCAAGCCCAGATAAGCCTTCTCAATTAGGAGAATCAAATTCCAAAGTCAAATACCTTTCACTAAAGAAACAACAGCACTACATTTGGAAGCTCTTGCACCTTCCTAATCTATATGCAGGGACTGGACTTTACCCCTCTGAGTATTACTTTGTTTACACGTTGGTGGCAGGGACTCAAGATTAGCTCATGTGTATGCTGTTTTCACTACGTAGATGGCTAAGATTTCCAAGCTCTCCTAGAAAATGTTCTCTTCTGATCATAAATTTCTACATGTATAGTGCAACTAATCTGAGAATGAAGTGTTCCAAGACCCCCAGTGGAAGCCTCAAACATAACTAGTACAGAAACCTGTATGTAGTACAGGTGTGTTCTGTTTTTACCTGTGTGCGGCTTTGCCACATGGTATCTGAGTTGATCTTTCTCTTGATGGTTTAGGCCCTGGTGTCTCCTATGCCTCACTACTATTGTGCTTTGGGTCCATTGTTAAGTATATCAATCATTACTTGACCACATGCTTTGTGGTACAATGACAGCAGATGATCTTTCACCCAAGGACAGCTTCCAGGGGCCTACTAAGAAAGTAGTACATATAGAGTAGATACATTGGACAATGGGATTAATCATGCCCAAAGCAGTTCCAAAGCAGTTCAGATGGTTTCATCTGGCTGCTCAAAATGGAGACATTATTCTATTCTATTAATATTTTTGAACTGAAGTTGACCACAGGGAACAGAAATGTTGGACATCAAAGCTACAGAGCAGAGGACTATCGTGTCTCTAGATCTCATTTCTATATGACCCCTGCAGTGATCAAATGGTATACCAATCTGTGTGATGCTTTGGGAAGGAATAGTTCTATTTTCTTGTCTGAGTTCTAGAAACTGAACCTGTTGATGATACCTGGTAAATTATAATAGCAATGAGAATTTTAAAATTGACCACAAAATTCTATTACCCTATATATATCCATAAGTTAGATGAACTGAATAGATATATTTTCATCTCACCAGTGCTGACAGAATAATAGAATAATCATACCTCCTGCTCTGAAGCCTCTTCTAGATCAGACAATAAGACAGGTGGTTTTTCTTTTCTTTTCTTTTCTTTTCTTTTTTATTTTGTTTTGTTTGTTTTACATATTCCTTTTTTTGAACCTCCTTAAAAAGCCAATGAATTATGTAGTATATCTATACTTTATAACATGAATAAAGGTTGCCATTTGTCCAGGAGCTACACCTAGAGAGCTATCCTTGAGCCTGGATCTTGGCACCAAAATTAATGTTCTTTCCGTCCTTTGGTGCAGACATTTTGGAGAGTTAGCGAGTGACAGAGCAGCGTTTGCCATTAAGAATGAGAACACGCTGCTTTGGAGGGAGGGTTCTCACAGTGCACTCAACGAACCAAGCAACTGCTGGCTGACTCACAGTTCAATAAATCCTTCTACTAGAGTAAGATGCTCTGGGGAGATAGGATTAACATAGGGGATGCCTGGCATTCATTCCCCACATTTCAGTTGGAAGCAAGAGTTGTTTTCAAAAATGACTTGAACAACAGGGCAGTTTCCCTGCTTGCTTCTGGAAATACCTGTCGAAAATTGCAAAGAAAGGTTTAATGTTATCTCAAAACTTCCCCCATAAAGGACTGAAAGTTTGTTTTCTTACTTTTGCAAAGATCTTTGAGAGCTCAATGCATTTTTTTCTTTGTAGATAGTTGATGGAGATGATTTCCCCTAAATATAGAAAGCATTTAAGCCTACAGTGTTTTTCAATGATGATAGCAAGAATGTGCATCCAATTTTAGCAATCAAGATGTCTGAGAACAGAGAAGTCAACTCACAGACACGATTCTTTGACACTCCTCAGATATGTTGTTCTTCCCTGTGTCTAGCTCTTAAGTTTTGTGTTTTAAATTTGGTTTTACAGTAAATAAAAATCTGAACCTTTAAATGGCTGGGTCACAGTGAGGCGAGGAAATCCAAGAAAGGATCCCCTAGAGAGTTTTGGAGAGTGTGGATTGCTGGGGAGCTGGGGAAGGGAGACTGGGGTCCCAGTATAGCCACATACATGAAAGTGTGTGCCTATAACCATGCACACTGCACCTCTTCTTCACTCGCAGCAGATACCATGGAATGTACAACTCCACAAAAGCATATTTATAAAAACACATAGGCATCTCACTGCCCACCATGCATAGACACGTACAGGGTGTCTGTGGTACCCCTGCGGTGAGGTGTACCTGCAGATCAATCATGTAGTCAGAGCGCAGGTATAAAGATGGTAACTAAGATGCTTCATTTGCTGCCCCACACAATCCATGTGCATTATCTGATTTTTTTCTACACTCAGTCCATGAGAGGAGCACCACCCATCCCATCATTTTAATGATGAGGAGCTGGATTCAGAAAAGGAATAAAGAACTCGTCTAATCTGTTCTTCAGTGGTACTTATAACGTCCAAGCCCACAGACATCAGAACTTTGTCACCTACACAATTTTTTCTTTCTGTCACATACCCTGCAAAACTCTACCATGTGAAAAAGTATGATGTAGCCTGGTGTTCTTGAAAGTACTATTGGGACTTTGTCACCTGCCTTAATTTAGCCCATGGCTGCTCCCTGGGTGATAACGTTATCTCAGGAAAAGCTGGCTACCTCTTCATTTTCTTGGTGCCCCAAGAACATCTAAAACTCAGACACAGTTGTATCATCAGTAACCCCAGGAGAACAACCCTGCGGTGAGGTAGCCTTGAATCTTGAGCCTGACTCTAATGACAAGCTTCCTCTGCCAAGTACCCATGCGCATGATTCCAACCCACAATCTTTCCCTTTTCACCTTGTCTTCCTTCCTGGAACAGAGTAATCCGCATCTTTTCCATTCAAGGCCTGGAACATACGCCTTCTCTTTTGAGGTACCTCCCAGCCCCCAGCTTGTCCACCGAAGAATACTCTTTTATTTCACATTCATCACACTGGAATGATTTTGTTTTCTCCTGATTGCATTGATCAGAATTTTTGCTCCCTCACGGCAAAGACTGCTGTTTGCTGTGACTGCAATTAGCTGTCGATTCCCAGACAATTAGCACAGTGACTGTCAAGCCCTCAACAGTGGTTTGTAATGATTTACTGGAAAGGGGAACTTAACTCCACTATAGATTCACTGTTATCTAGAACTTTCCTTTTATCCACTGGTGCATTGGATTGTGCCACACTTGAAGTTTGCACTGGTTCATAGACATTAGAGACCCTAACCAGGCCATTCGTTTTCATCTGGTATGTGCTCTTGTTATTTCCAGGACAAATGGTCTTTGTTTTGCTTGCTCCTCTCTGAACAAAGATGTTTATGAGGCAATGTTTCATAAAAGGTAGGCCCATGGGCTTGCCACTATGATCTGGGCTCACTACTCATTGCTCTGTGAGATGGGCAAGTTGCCTATGACTCTCCTCCAGCTGCCCATGGGTAGAGTCTTGCCCAAATCACGCTTGCTCATTCATCCCAGCCATGAGCGAATGCCTTCCAAGAGCAACTGCCAGGACCTACTGCGTTCTATTTGGATGCTAATGAAAAAATGGTAATCAAATTCTTGAGTGGATTTTACTCTGTCAGCCTTAACTGTGAGTGTGCCCAGATGATTTTAAGTCTGTGAGAAGGTAACATGTCCATTCCAAAGAGGGAAAATGACTTCTTATGTTCTTGTTGGAAATTAGATATGTTATTGTAATGAAGTTAATGAGGAAGAAAATTCTTGATGATATAGTCATAGAATATTATCCTCCCCCTTTCAGTTTGACTAAATTGCCCATTTATAAAGTATGAAAGTAAGGATGACTGACTATATAGAGGGAAGAAGCTTCCAGAGGTGGCCAAGCCCTGTTTCTACACATCCTTGAGTTGTTTTGACCCATCTTATACTCATATAATTATTAAATTAGTTAGAACATGATTTATTTAAAACAAAAGAGTACCTGAGATTTAAGGTGCTCAAATATTGATTTTTTTTTCCTTTTATGCCTTATTTGTGAAGTTACCTAGAAACCATGAATTTGGAAGCCTCCAAGTCAATATTTTTGAATAGCTGGCTATTAAGTGCATTAGTACTTTTTTAAAAAATTAATGTCACAATCATGATAAGAAACAATTTAATGGAGGGAGGGTCTGTGTTGCCTCTCTGATTGACAGGATGTAGTCCATTGCAGAGGGAAACGCACAGCCATTGAAGTGTGAGGCAGCTGGACACATTACATCTGCAGTCAGAAGCTAAGATGAATGCTAATACTCTGCCTGCTTTTTCCTTTGGATTTAGTGAAGTCCAGTCCATGGAGCCTCCCACATTTAGAATGTGTCTTCTCTCTTTTGTTGACTCTTTCTAGAAACACTCATAGAGACACAGCCAAGGTGTGTTGTTTCTAAATCCAGTTATGTTTTTAATATAGATGAATGGTTGTACCCAACAAAGACTCCCTTGTGAAGAGGCAGAGTTGTGGCTGAATCCTGCTCTAGTTCTTAGATTGCATCTCAATCTTTTTCTCTCCATTGATAGGCAGAATTCAGTCTATAGACGTACAGAGAGATAGTCAAGTGCACCACCTGGCTCTTGGCTCAAGTTTCAACTTCTTTCCAGTGGCTCTCGCAGAAGGGAAAATGAGTGTTTTTTATTTACAGTTCATTCTATGTTATGCTCCCAAATAGGACGTATTACCATCACATTGCCATCAGCAACAGGTGTTTCTTTTATTCTCTTGCCACAGAGTTTCCCACTATGCTCATGTATAGGATCCATGGAATGATGCAGGTGGGGAAAGGATCAGTCTCTTAGGTGACAGCTGACATCATGCAGCTCAGAGATACCCACATGGCCTTGGCATCTCAAGTGGATTTGCCTTGACAATATCTTTGTGCTTAGTCCTAATGTTCAAGGGCCAGAGGGTCCTCTTCCATAAGACCAAAGGACAAGATGAAGTCACAATGTCCAGAGAGCAGGGAGAACAGAATTCTATTTCCTGGCATGTTCTTTTCATATGTCTTATTTCCTGGCTTCCAGGATGCCATTATTTTTTAACCTTTTATTAAGTTATTTAAAACATTCCTATAAGCAAAAAAGGGTACAGGTGTTGGCCAGAAATCATCTATTTCATTCTAAATGTTTGAATCTGTCTTTCAGTTCAATTCTTAATTCTACTTGGTCCAAATCAGTATTTCATCCCCAGTGTTCCCAAACCAAGAGTAGACTGTGCAGCCCCCTCCAGCATCTGTTGTCTCTGGAGGATGTGAGGAGAGTCATGGAAGCTGAATTCCAGCCTCATTGGGTATGACTCTTCCTTTGTGACTTTCTGAAAATATTTGGCTGCTCCACCTTTGCAAAATCTACTTATCTTCCCTGTGTAGTTAGGAAAAAGCAAATGTGTGTTGCTCTACAACGTGAGGTTAGACAAGAATTAGACAAGAATTTGATATTTGCAAATCTCCAAATCCTGCAAGGACACGGGTCTTCCTGGTAGCACAGGGACAGAAGATTCAAAAACGGACTGAAAAGACAATTGTGTTCTCCACCGGAAACTCCTAAAACCCCCGGAAGCTCCTAAAACCCTGCCGTGATCTTCAAAGGAAAGTAAAATGCGATCAGTGTTTGAAACGTGATTTGTTGTTTGTTTTTTCAAGACAGGGTTTCTCTGTGTAGCCCTGGCTGTCCTGGAACTCACTTTGTAGACCAGGCTGGCCTCAAACTCAGAAGTCCGCCTGCCTCTGCCTCCCAAGTGCTGGGATTAAAGGCGTGCGCCACCATGCCCGACTTGAAAGGAGATTTAAACTACAACTATCTAACCGTGTATGGAGTCTAACCTGGTTTGATTTTGGTTGTTTTTCCTGTGGGGTTTTCTTCCCCTTGAGACAAGATGGTGCAATAAAGCTTCCATCCTCAGCTTCATTTCTAAAAAAATAAATTAAAAAAGATAAAAAAAGAAAAGGAAAGAGTAAAATCTATTCTTCTACTTCCTGCTGTACTTCCTAGAGAACTGATCGAAAAACATCTAAGCAAAACCCATGTGAAATTCATTCCGAAGCCAAGGCTTTCTATCACCATGTCTGGTTCAAAAGTGAGTTGTTATAGCAACAGGGGAGAAGTAAATGCGCGTTTCACGTTGTAAAATTACGCCTGTCTCTCCTCTAAACAGGGCTGTCCGGGGCAGTCAAATGAGCCCAAGTCATTTAAAGGAGACGAATTCCGTTTTAATTGTGGAGGCGTGCACCGATCCCACCTTTAAAACCCAAAGTTCATTTCAATTAACCTTATTCCCCAAATCGATATAATAAATTCCCTGGAAGGATAAGACCGAGCATCGTCCTGTCTGAAGAAGATGACCTCAGGAAAATAAAGGTGCTAGGATTTCAGCCCTGAAGAATAACTGGCGTGCTGACTGTCGCTGAGCCCATGGCCCGGGCAGGGCGCCTTTCACCCCCAAATCATTGTTTTTAATCCAGTATAGATTGGAAGCAGGCAAGAGATTTTACTTTTTAACACTTGTTCACTGACCTGTACTAAATTGGATGTTGATCTGGGTCCAGCTCCAGACAGAGCCTACAGGGCGGATATTTTCTGATCCCCAACACTGGTTTCAAGAAAGAGGCTAAAGGCTGAGTGAGGTTGCTTTTTAATTTTTTTATTTTTGTTTGTTTGTTTGGCTTTCTGCTTCTGGGGTCCCTTTCCAATGGGTTCATTGAACCGCAGAGAGATTTCCTGAATGCAAAGTTGTTGTGTCTTGCTTATCATCTTAGGCGCTCATCTCAAGACTGACACTATTGACTTAGTGAAGCATTTATAATTATGGATGTATCGGATTATCACATTTAAATTAATTTGTAAATATATAAAACAACAAGGGAAGGAAAACCCACCCTTAGTACCTGAGTGACCCTCCCACAAAGCCTAAGGCACATTTTAATTATTAGGTATAACTGATCTGTATAATTAGCCTGGGCTAATATTCCATGGTGCCTTTCTATTTAAAGAGACAGACACTCTATTTACATAATTGAAGGCAATGGCAACCCCAACCCATCCTCCCTTGTTAGGAGTGATAGGCACCAAGCAGAAAAAAGCTGTGAGGAGAACCAAGAAGAGCAGTAAGAAAGAGTCCAGTGTGGAAATGGGAACAGGCTTGCCCTTGCTCAGCGAGAATGTGTTGCTTAGGGGTGATTGTGCCCTGCTTTGTCCCCACCCCCACCCCCGTGTATGATAAAGAGAAGCAATTGTACTGATTAGTACTGATATCGCTAGATTCATCCTACATCTGTCTTCTGTGTATCGGTCCCAACATGGCCAACCAGTTCAGTTCTCTGGCAAGCAACAGGAAGAAGCTTGTCTGATCCTGCCATTGGTTTGGATGGAGTTTAAGAACCTGAAGAGAGAGTGAACCAGAACAGATCAAACATTCCTTGTTGGTACCGATTGGTGCAGTAAGTTCAGAAGATGCAGCCCCCCACCCACCCACTGCCCCCAGGCACTCTTACCATCCCTTAGCATCTCTGGGGCTGGATGCTTAGCTTGAAACCCCATGACATTGTCCTTGCTACTCGATTTGGTATTTATGCCCAAGTAAAACATGGTTTCATTACTTAGCTTTTATAATCTTCCCATTTTTATGATTCTTGAGCCTTCTGTCCAAATCCAAAAATCTTCCCTCCTTTAAAATTAAAATTTGGGGGTGGAGGGCAAAGAGATGCCAAAGAGTTGTCACTTGGCATGTGGTGATTCAGAAGAGAAAAAGAAAAAAAAAAAAAGAAAAACCACTCTGTCCCCTCACACTACCCGAGGTCTTTATCTGACAAAATCCATATGCTGTGTGGTCACCATGGCAACTAAGTAGGGTTGTAATTGCCATCCTGGAAAGCTAATTTTTTTTCACTCAAATAGTGACATACATTTAACCTGTCTGAAGTTTCAACAAACCATCTTTTAATGACAAGTGTTTTGAAGGGTCTAATTTAGTCTGTTTGTTTGAAGGCACACTTCTTCCATTTTTAACTTAATAAACTAGCTGTGAAGTAGTGGGCCAGGTAGGAAAAGCAGCAATATTTTCTGACCTTATAAAATTATATCTGGTTACCTTTGAGCAGTAAAAATCTAAATGTGTGACTGTCTAAAGAGCACACAGACCCCAGGATTCTCAGACTTGATGGAGAGAACCAAGCATGGCTCTGTAAAAATTGATCTATACAGATAGAATTTTAAATCAAGGCTCCAAACCCATTTCTTCCATTGCCATCAAGAAAATGCTAACTGTTCCCCAATGGCTAAACATGCAATAGCTAGGCACCTATTGAATTAGTTTCTCAACTATGTACTTTAGTTGAGGTTAAACATTCCTCTCTTTTCTGTATTGCGTGTATCAATATGTACACGTGTGTATGTATGTCTGCATGTGGGGGCCAGAGATCAACCCTGTCTAGCTACCTTAGTTCCTTCTCTCATTTGTGGAAAGAGAGTCTGTCACTCGACCCAGAATTAAACAGTTTGGCTAGGCTGGCTGGCCCACAAAGTCCAGGGAATCCTCCTGTCTATGTATCCCATTGCTGGACATGTATCACAGCACCTGGATTTTTGCATGGATGCTGGGAATATGAACTCAGTGTCCCCATGCCTTCATGGAAATCACTCTATCAACTGAGCCATATTCCCACCCCCTGTCCCATTCTTCTTTACCTCAGTTTGCATTTATTTCTATAGGCTCACATGGTGCCATGAGCATAGCATGACTTTGAGAAAGATATGTGGACTTACTATATACCTGGGAGATAGGATAGGAACCCTTTAGACCCTAGTTCTAGCCTTGCCAATAATGGCAGGTGTTACCCTCAGGGACTCTGTTCTGTAGGCACCTGGAACATCATTTTGTGGAAGAAAAAGCATGGGAATAAAGTTCAAAAGGCTGGAATTTTAGTTCTTACCCAATTGATTTTGAGTTGTGTGACTTTAACGTAGCCTCTTCAAGCACATGACTTGATAGAATGAGTCATGTATGCTCTCTAATCCAGTCCTGGGTCTGGCTGTAACACAGGGGAAATCTGATATGAACCTACCTACCTGAGAGACAAAACAATTCCCAAAGACGACCTCAGCCTGAAAGAATGACTATGAAACACTTCAGCATAGGAGACATCAAATGGTCAGTAGGGAGATGTTGAATACAGTACACCTGGGGTGCCCTCTAGCCCTTTCAAGGTGTATTAAAAACCCTCACTATTACCAGTTGGAACATCTTCTGGTATATGCCCAAGAGAGATATTGCTGGAATTTTCCGGTAGTACTATGTCCAATTTTCTGAGGAACCGTCAGACTTATTTCCAGAGTGATAGTACCAGCTTGCAATCCCACCAGCAATGGAGGAGTGTTCCTCTTTCTCCACATCCTCGCCAGCATCTGTTGTCACCTGAATTTTTGATCTTAGCCATTCTGACTGGTGTGAGGTGGAATCTCAGGGTTGTTTTGATTTTTCATTCCCCTGATGACTAAGGATGCTGAACATTTTTTTCAGGTGCTTCTCAGCCCTTTGATATTCCTCAGTTGAGAATTCTTTGTTTACTTCTGTACCCCATTTTTAATGGGGTTATTTGATTTTCTGGAGTCCAGCTTCTTGAGCTCTTTGTATATATTGGATATTAGTCCCCTATGAGACTTAGGATTGGTAAAAATCCTTTTCCAATCTGTTGGTGGCCTTTTGGTCTTATTGACAGTGTTCTTTGCCTTACAGAAGCTTTGCAATTTTATGAGGTCCCATTTGTCAATTCTAACTGGCAATAAGGACACATGCTCCACTATGTTCATAGCAACCTTATTTATAATAGCCAGAAGCTGGAAATAACCCAGATGACCCTC